>NW_008666469.1:68233-72543 GCF_000695815.1 Acanthisitta chloris | reverse complement strand
AACGCAGCACTTGGTGCCTTTTGTGCTTTTCAAGGAGCCGCTCGTGCCGCCCCCAGGCACCAGCGACCTCGGCCTGAAATAAAGCCACAGCCCCCCCGGGCCTGGCGTGTCCCACCGCCCGCAGGGGCCGCGGGCTGGGGAGTTCGGCCCCCCCGGGGAATGCCGGTGCCGCGGGGGAAAGGCATAGGAACAGAAAATTCCTTGAAAGCTTGGTGAGGAGGCGGTGGTGGCACCGGGGAGTTCAGAGCCTGGATGTCAGTCGTTAATCAGTTCTGCAAAACTCTGTTCTTTAATGGGCAGGTAGAGTAGGCACGCCAAGCCTGAGCCCACAGTGCAATTTTGAAGAAAAGAAATCTATCAGAGCAAAAGAAGAAAAATTGAACTAGAAATAAGTGACGATGCGATAAGCAAAGGAAGTCATAAAATCATGGTTTATAGTTGTGAGGGTAGGCTTCATGATCAATTCCTGCACTCAAAGAGAAGAATAAGCAGACACCAGCCTGATATTTTAACTTAAATTTTCAGTGAAAGTTGCCTGTCGATTGAAAACCAATTGGGAGGGTCCACACCCTAATTAAACTGAATGTTTCTCTGTGAGGAGACATGGATAGAGTTCAAGCATCCTCAAAAATTATATTTCAAAAGCGCTGTGAGTTATGGGAGTAGCCTAGGAATAAATTGCTTAAAGTTACCTGGCCACTTCCTCACTTGTATACCTTGTAAATTAAAGGTTTATTCCTCTAGCCATATCATAGAGCAGAATTGACCAAAACTATGAAGATGCCTTTGCCAGACAGTGAAGTATGTTGGAGAAGTATTTTTTCTGTCACAAGGCCCTGTTGCTGTCATAGAGAAAGACAGCTGTGCTAGACTTCTGGGACTAAATGGGTAATCAGCACAGTGTATGAAGTTTAGGTGAGGAATTACAAATACTTCTGTAGTGTGTTCTGAATATGTCAGTACAGACGTTTCCATGGTGCATTTTGCCTTACAGCCTAAAGGGAAAGGGAAAATTAAGAAGCAGCTGAACATGCCACCAAGCCTTAGACCATGCTTCAGAGTTCACTGAAGAATCTTATTCAGCATAACATGAAATTTGGTCCAAGCCAATATCAAAGTTACCCTGAAAGCATCATTACAGGTTGTATTTGGAGGGAAGACTGATACTCCCTACTTCAACCCTTCAGCTTTTAAAATGAAAACATAAATCTGAGAGGTTTGGAGGCTGTGGATCACACTTGGAAACCATACCCTTCAACGTAGCCCTGCAGAAAGACTGTGTAGAAGTTCACACCTGTCCTCAGTGTTTTCTATGGGCCATTTTGAGTGGCTGCTCATTCAGGCAGCTGGCTGAAAGATCACAGTTCTGCCTGCTTGATGCAATCATGTTTTATAAGGAATCTAATGGCTTATGTAGTCAAAGACTACACGTTGCAGAGCAATGGGCCACGTGTCTTAAGGAAATGGCACTGATCTAATGGCTTATGTAGTCAAAGACTACGCGTTGCAGAGCAATGGGCCATGTGTCTTAAAGAAATGCCACTGTTAGCATTGTGCATATAAATGCTTCTGTGGCCCAACTTGCTTAGATCACTTTTGGAAAATACATATATTTTGGGCTCCTAAATCATGTTTGCCTCACAGTGTCTAAATACCATTAAATGTAAGTTTTGCCTCTTCTTAAATAAAACATAACCATTGCTGGCTTTTGTCATTCGATCCATGCACTTCCATCCGGGAAGGAGTAATAGAAGCTGTGCATCGATGCGTTCTCTGACAGCTGCAGTTCTCAAACACTTCCACTAGATGCCTCTATTGTTTTTAAAGTAAACTTCCAGAATGCAATTCCTGTTTAGCCTAACCTTTTAAGGCATATTATCACGACCTTTTCTCCTGAATTTGCAACTAAAGTACACGATTTGCAAGTACTCAGAAAAATCCCAAGCTCGTTTCAAAGCACATATCACATCACCTTTATACAATATTAATATACAAAGTAACTTCATGTTGCTTGTTTCTATGATCTTTTTATTAATTCAGAAAGAAACCCCATCAACCTGTCAAAAAAGCGTCACACGTGGCATTATGCAAAAAGTAGACATCATGATTAATGTTAGATGCTTCCTAGAGATGACTGTGCAGATGATTAGGAAATAAGGAGTGCCATGCAGTGGGTTATTGGCTGTGTGGTGGTGCACACTCTAATTCGATCTCTTTAATTGCAATAATTCAAGCTAAGAGTACAAAGAAGGGTTTCTTACCCATCTTTTTTCCCACTTGTCTCTTAGTGCAGTTTCCTTGTGGAGCATCCAGTTTCCTGTCCAAGGAGCTAATTATTCCAATCAAAAGAAGGCAAATTCTGCCGCACAAATTGTGTTCAGAGACACTTCAGAGACAATGGTATGTTTGCCCTTAAGCTACATAAAAGTCTAGGGAGGAATTGCTACTATTTGCATATTTGCCAGGTACCTGTTTTGCTAAGTTATTAACTGAGAAGCAATTTGGCTTCCCAAGGAGCCAAAGGAAATTTGGTAATAAATTCCTCCTCTGCCTCCTCAGTAGATCCACTGAGTGGGAGATTTTGCACCACCCTGGACAGGCTCCTTTCCAGTCACACCAACACTAAATGCAGCACAGCAGTCTGTGCAACAATACGGAGTCGCTGGACACCAATTCCTGAGATATATTTTTAGCTGTTTATATAAAGCCTAAGTCAGACCTTTTTCTTCATTTTATTTTTTTATTTTCATAACATCTGGTTTGGAAAACCAATTGAATTTTTTTAAATGCATTTAATTTTGGTGATGATACAATGTGTTACATTATTTTTGTCTAGGACTCTATTTTGAAATAAAAGTCACTTTGTGTAATTGAGGGGAGGGGAAGTTCCTCAGTGATTTAAAGTCCCTATTCTTTTTTATAACTATTTTCTCACAAAACGTGAGAACTTTGTGGCAGGGATCATGTCTCTATGTATACCTGTAAACTGTCGATCTTGATTGCTGTTCTTATACAATAATAATACCAAATAAAAAATTTTCTACCATCTGCTATAAAGGGAGGAGCCTTGGAACCTCACCAATACAGTCACTCTGGGAAATGATGCTATGAGTCACTAGAAACAATGGTTTGTGCATGCTCAGTTTTTCCCTAGCTTTGCTTACAATTACTTTACTTGAAGGGCCCAAAGTTTGAAGGTAATTCACTTGGTAGCTGGACTCCAATAAAGAGTCATAGAATAACTTTAAATAGGCCATAGGGGAGAGAGGAAACTCATGGGATTAGGTGGAGTATGCATTTCTTCATTACTGAACATATGGTTGTTGCTTGCAAATTAGGAAACAACCTTTCTTTTCAGCTTCCAGATGCAGTGCTGCACAGTGGGTGGCTACCAAGGACATTCCCTCTGCCCAGAGCAGCTCCACCCCACAGCTGAATAAAAGGGATGTCAGCAGAAATGTCTGTAAAGGCCTTTTTCCCCCCTCTTAAAATAGAATGAAAGGGAGGAGATGATAGATCCAGAATTAGGTCAGAAGCCGCTTCCTAGAAAGGGAAGAAACATTCTGCAATATCCTGTAGAGAACTATGTACCCAAGTCTGCTGAATCCCTGGGAAATTATTGAAACCTTCATTTTCAGAAAGTAATACTTTGTGTTCAATAAGTCTGAGAGAGATTACTAGTATGGTCCAGCATAATTGTGGGATGTCCACTAATTCTGTTATGGAGCACTACTGAGTTCTGCTCCCCAAATGACTACGAGGGCCTCATGCCACTCAAGAGCTTTTCTGTCAGAATTTCTGCAGCTGATCTTTTTCTCTGCTGAACGGAAAAAAATAAAATCCAACTCCACCGGTTTTTTGAAAAGTTTCTCCGCTTTCCAATAGTCTAGACAAATTTAGCATGAAAATAAATGTGAAATTAGTCACAACCTAATAATTCGCAGTATGTCCTGGCAGAGCTTTGTGAGACAAGACAGTTCAAGTACAGTGAATTTGCAAGCGATTTTACTAGTACATTCAGTGTCCATAGCGTGGCGCTGTTTGCTAATACATGTTTGTTGTGAAAACGCATTTTGCTTTCAGGGCAGGGGAAGAATGTCACTGCTGCAGACTCCAGTTTGATTTGAAAATCCCTTAAGACTGTATGCAATGGATGCATTTGCGTTCATCATTTAAGTCATTCAGCTAAAGCTGTCTCCATTTCTGTATTGAGGCAGATTCTGTTTATGAACCCTTCCCTAAGACTGCAAACTATCCTACACAAACAGGGTTAGATTGTAGTAAATTAGCACAGCTTCATTTATGTGGGA
>NW_008666469.1:63173-68222 GCF_000695815.1 Acanthisitta chloris | reverse complement strand
ATTCCTGTTCATCAGTCTGGGTTTGTTTGTAAGAGTCAGAGAGAGGATTAAAGAACATGTGTATTAGAAAAGACATTCTTAAGAACAAAACACAAATTTCTAATATAATCTGTGAAAAATTTTGATATACTCGGTTATGTCGTTCTCTTTATGCTACTTCTGTTATTTTTCAGCTCATCAGTGTTGATTATGCTCGAATATTTTTACCTTGTTTTATGTTTCCTTGTTTCGATTACAACAATTCAAGAGTTAGAGACAGAAACTTTATATTCTGTATGTGATGTTGATACTGGAACACCAAAAAGCTTTTTGACTTCTGTGAGTTAAAAGAACAGCTGCTGTTTGGCCTGACCTTTAGTATAAAACCAGCAAAATAACCATGTGTAACACCTTCTTCCTCAGTTTGAATCTTACCCTTGGTTGTATGTTTGTGATACCAACTTTGGATGTCTTTTTGAAAGGCTGAGAGACAGTGAGTAGAATCAAATCCACTGCATAAGCAGGTGACCTGTCTAGCATTTAGTCACCTATGCTATCTCTGCCATACATTCTTGTCTCTGTTTATTTACACCTACCAGTTTGCCTTCCAATGAAGAAATGTTGAAGTGCCTTCTCCAGATAGGTATTTGTAGACTGATCTACTCAACTGCTCTTTAAAAACTGAAGTCTCATGCTGTACAACAGCATGAGGGGGCATGATTTTTCAAAATAGTTTTGTATTGATTGGTTTTCATTGCTGGCTTCGGCTGCAGGAAGAGATACCTTCTAATCCACATGTCCATATGACTCCAAGATACATTTTTGAAGTGAGTGCTGAAAACTGTGATAAGGGTGAGAGAGCCTCAAGAATTCTTTCAACTCATGTCTTCCAAAGACTTAAGCAAATGTACTTTATACACACAGCAAATTACAGTTGTGTAGACTGGCCAGCCAGCTAAACTGTGGCAATGAGAGGAAATACAACAAAAATGTCATCTTTGGCATTACTTTTTGACATTACTTGTATCTTAAGAGAATGTGGAATACTTGCTTGCATGAACAGGAGCAACCCACTTTCCTAGGAGTCCTTCCAGCTTTATACACTGTATACTCATTAAATTGTGAGTACTCAAACCCAGATATCTGGAACCCTCACCTGTGAGCAAGGTGCCATTTGCTTTATTTGCTGCAAAGAGTTCAACACTCTGCTGCATTCATTTTTATTCACTGATCTTTTGAACTTACACTTACTTATGTGATCATCTTGATGAAGCTTTTGGAGGTTTAAAACATACGTGTAACCACCAATACCAACCTATTCTTCTTCACTGGTAATTATTTCAAACAGTAACACCTATTATGTCAGCTCCTTACCTGAGTGACTGACTGTCAACCAACACTTAGCAAAACATAGGTGTATGTAGGTATGTGGTTCCCAATGCATAGGGATAGGTCATTTTGGAAATACTTTATTTACTGCATTTTGTAATAGCTAAGCAAGTGCCTAAAAATTTTGTCTTTGATGTGGAAGGCTGCTCTGGTATATTCTGTCCAAAGGGTGTTGGAGGAGGATCATTTGTACTCTCCATACATCTTTTCACAAGTGCTTTTTAATGATTTTTTCTGCCACCTGCATATTCTGCTTTCCCTTGATTGAGTGAACATATTTAACTTCATATCCTTCTTTGAAGGCATGTTCAGTAGTGAGCTCTTTGATTTACATTACTCTAGTAGAATAAACCTCTTCAAAAAGTCAAATTAAGCTGTGCTTATGGCTGTTTTACCATAAGCATTTTGAGTGGAATGCTGCCAGAGCATACTAGCCTGCTTGCATCCCACTGGCAGCCTAGCTGTTGATGTATGGGCGGCATAACCAGACAGTGAGGTGGAATGACAACTGGATGAACAGCCAAGCCCAGACCATGGTGATCAGTATCATGATTCATAAGTGGAGACCAGTAAGTTCAAAACCCATGTGGACATGGCCCTGGGCAAACAGCCATAGGTGGCCCTGCTAGAACTGGGGTGTTGGACCCAATGACCTCCAGAGGTCCCTTCCCACCTCAGCCACTCTGTGTTTCTCTGGACATGACTGTGTATTTTAGGAATGGCTTTTGCTTTTCAAACCAAAGAGAAGATGATTTAACAGCTTTGTTTGGTAGCTGGTGGATTTCCTTATCATTCTCTGCAACAATGCATCTTCCTAATGCATGTTTTAGAATCTTTGAGCTTAAATAGTGAGGATTAGGTCGTGTTGAAGCTAGCAAAAGCTTCCATACAACTACCTAGGCAATGTGGTTTTTCCTGTAGCAGCCAGTGCATGTACAGTATCTGTAATTTCATGTTACAAGATTCTGTTCCTTGCAGGATGTGGTTCTCCAGTTGCTTATCACATTGCCAGTCTTCAGGCATTTAGGCTGAAATTTCTCTGTCTCATAGACTCTGTCTGGAAACTGAAAACTGTTCTGGATATCTAAAGTAGAAAGGCAAGATCTAATTTTAGAGAGGTTAACAATTCTTGGTTTTACTTGAAATGTTTACACATGAGCATGACTTCAAATTTGACAGGATAACAGATCATTTCCTTTTACTATGAGGGTATATGGGCTTTGTCAACAATGAATAGTCACTGAAATTTGACAAAGCTGTTAGTATCTGAAAACCTCAATCCCAGATGTTCCAAAACAACCTAAACCTTTAAGGCATAGTAAGAGAAACATCACTTAGAAAGATTTTCAAATTTATAAATGTCTTAAGCATGTCATTATTGGACAAGTAGATATTTCATTGTATTTTAAATAAGTCTCCACCTATGAAGCCGCTATCCCTCTCTTCCTCCTGAAATAAAGTATAATTAGGAGTCTTCCAGGGAGGCAACTGGGGAGCAGTGATTAGTCCAGTACATGCAGAGAGACAGAACCTTGATCTCCAGCTGCTGTGTAACACAGCTGCTTCTTTGAAACTGGCCTGGGTAGTCCTTCTTAGGGAGGGTGAAAGTAGAAAGAGGGACAGAGCCAAACTTTTGCAGGTCACCTGGGAGCCTCTTGACAATTTTACCTTTCCCTTGTTTGTTCTCTCTGTTTTTATCTTCATTGATGATAATTTCTGATGGTGTAGGTTTGCTTGTTGTGTGATGTGATTTTCTCTGTCTCTCAAGTCTCTAAGCTGCATAGCAAAAAACTCTGGTATTTTGTCATAGTTCACTAGCAGTATGTCAAACAACAAGAACATTTTAAAATGCAAGATCCAGTTCTAACAGTATATAAAGTAAAAGGCAAAACTGCATTATTTTCACACTTTGCAAGGACCATTTCTTCTTAGCACAGAAGCAATTAATCTTGCATCATCTTTCTTTTCATATTACAGTCACAGTGCTTGACTCAGGAAAGGTAATTTTCAGTTTTCTCTGTTACTATTACACACACACATGAAATCTTATTCATGAAAAAGTATTTTAATTTTGAATAAAACTTCTGAAATCTCTTGAGAGGCCAGAAATGAATAATAATGAAACATTTGTCATTTATTGAAATGGACTAATTACGATGAAGACTGCCAACTTGGTTTTTTTTTTCTTTCATATTTCTGAAAAAAAAAAGAAATCCCTAGAAATGCTGCAAAGAGGAAAAAAAAGCCTTCATGTATTGGTATATTTAAACTTTTCACAGAATTAAAACTTCTATTCAAAAATCTATTAAAACATTATCTTAGCTAATATCACTAGAGGGACAAAAACTATTAACTGTGGAGGATTTTTCATTATACAGAAATCTACAGCCTGGCCCAGACAGAGACCATTACTGTCATTTCACATTTAAATCAATTAGTGTTTTATCCTTACCTTGCATACAGCTTTTCTTCTTGTCATCAGATATTGAAATAGAAATGTGAAAGACTTCCTTGGGGGTATGGTTTAGGGAGGGAGAGGAAGTAATTTAGAGAAGATGTTTGAGGGAACAAGATGTGAGAGAAGAGTGGAAGCCACATTTTGGAGAGAGTATAACACTTTCTATTGAAAGGTGCTTGGTTTAATGCAGTATTTTAAAAAAAATTGACAGGGGATCTTTCAAACTTTGGTGATCGTAATATGAATACTAAAACATAAATTAGCAAATAGAAGGAAAGATGAGTGTTCTTATTTGCAGTCTGTGTACCAAGTAAACAGAAGAAAATGCATCTGAAATATAACAATTAAGGACATTAAAAATAATTTTAGTTTTTTACTCTATTTTGTGCTTTCAAACATGATTACACATGTATGTGCATAATAAAAATAACCATAGTTACACTGCATGTTTATTACAAGAAAATGTGACCTCTTGGTACTAAGAAGCATCAATTTGTTGTTTAATAATTTTCTGCTAAAGGATTTCTGAACTGTTCTATGGTAATTTTACTGTTGGACAATGGAGAAGGAAGTCATGAACTGGTTTAAAATGTCCTGACTTTCAACAGGTGGGAATCTCCTGTTTCTGAAGTTGTCTTGAAAATACATCCATCTGAAAATCCAAATATTAAGGCATGCAAATTAAGTAATTTTCAAAAATCATGATTGTAAAGTGCAATATCCTTTAGCAGTCCCTTGAGTCAGAGTTATTCAAATTCTAGCTATAGATTTTTTGCACCCATGTTGGCAGAGAAGTGTGATATAATTACAGATTACAAGCTGATTGATGGTGACTTCATGAGTCACACAAAAGGATAATGAGCCATTTCTTTAATAAGATGTATTTAATGAGTGATGTTTCTACTTATTCCTTTCTCATTTTAAATGAATACTTTAGCTTTATATCTGATTTCCTACATTTCCAGAAAAATGCTTAAACATATTAGACCCTACATACCAATTTACGAATCCTTGGCTTTTCTGATTTTTGTTAAATTGTCGGTGTAATAACACAAGATGTGAAAAGACAGTCAAGAACACATCAGATAAAATGCCAGTAGCACCTTACTGGGAGTGAGATAGCAGCAGTGTGGTTTCACTTCATGCTTTTTCATAGAACTGTGTTACCTTAATGCAATTCAGTTGTGTATTCCCATTTAAATGAAATTTGCACCTGATATAGA
>NW_008666469.1:29621-63148 GCF_000695815.1 Acanthisitta chloris | reverse complement strand
AATAATATATAAATAAATAATATATAAACTATAGCTTTTTATCTGCATTTGTGTTTCTTTATCTGTTTCATTTGTAATTCATAGGATTGTGAGACAGACTGGTTTTTAAACAGCTGATGATAATATTTCTGGTTTATACATCTTCCTATTGATTAAATAAGCAGTTAATATATTGCCATATTTTTAATCTCAAAAGCATTATATTTAAAACAAACAAAAAAACTTTTTGACATTTTTCCAGTTTTCTCCTCTGTGTTTCTCCATTTCCCCCTTGTTACCCTATTCATCAGACCATCTATGTTTCTCCACCTTGAACCCATTCAGTACAGGTATCCTTCTTAGAAAGCAGTTGGCAACTACCATTTACTTGCATTTGCATTTACTTGCATTTGCCACATGCATACATTCAAGTTACTGTTTCCCATGGTCACCAGGTTGTGTTCCAGAGAAAGAATCCATTTTCTAACTAATGAAATAACTCTTTCTTTCTTATTCAGGATTACAGAGTTGACTTGAGGGCCTAAACTGGAGTGAAGTGATACTGTTTAATCTTATCTAGACTTAGTGCCTTAATTTTCAGGCCTTCCTAAAGACCACAGTACCTTCTAGTAGTACATCCTGCTGATGTCAATGGTCATTGCCAGGTGCTTCTTTATATCCAGGTCACTGCTGTAGTGACCACAATTATACAACTAAAAAGTGCCTTCCTAAACATTGCCACTTACAGGATGTCTTATGCATGGAAGCACAAATATACTTAATCCTATGTAAAGTAAATGTGCCATGTTTTTCTCCCTTCATGTCCAGTTCCTGTGGATCTTCCTTTTCTTTGAATGACATCATTTAGTGGCTTCAGAGGTTTTCAGTCAAACCCAAGGAAATGCATATCAGTGAGGTTACAGCTATTAATAAAGAAAGACATATAATGTTTCACCCCATATGTGATAAATGCATACAAATTATCACTAACACATTCAGGACAATGACTTATCTTCATAATATATGCAATATAAATGTTAAATAATCATTTGTTTTGTAACAAAAATCTGAACGTGATGCCCAAACACATTCAGGACAATGACTTATCTTCGTAATATATGCAATATAAATGTTAAAAAATCATTTGTTTCGTAACAAAAATCTGAACGTGATGTCCGTTTAAAACACATTGTTTTAATTTCATTTACAACATTGTGTGATAATGAATCAACTTACAGAAAACCCATAGCTATTTCTTATTGTACTCAGGTCTCACAAGAAACTTAGAGCCAGGAATTATTTAAATCATAGTAGAGCAAAACCTTTGAACAATTAGTAATGTAAAAAAAATTTAAAAACACCCGAGTATTTTTCTTAATATACTGCTAAAATAAGAAGTAAAAGATGCCTAGCTGTATTGAAATGCTGAATACTAAAGCTATTTGCACCAAACCTTGTGAATTTATAGCTGTAGATTTTTATACCATGAACAATATACTTGCTGTTTAAGAGCATACTCTGTTAGAAATAAAAAGGATACATACATAAAAGCAAAAATGATGATCAACTTATACCAGTCAAAAGATAAACCCATTTTAATGGACAGACTGTAGCATGAAAGAAGGCAGTGGGGAGAGTGATTAAGTATTCAACTGAAAGCCAGATGCTACTGAGGTGGGTTTTTTTAAGTCCCTAGGAAAAGAAATCAAATCTAATGGAAAGAAAAAGCTTTGTAAACTTCGAATGCACATTTCAGAAGTCTGGGAAACAGAAGAATTTAAGTCAAAAGAGTGATAAAAGACGATATGGGGAGTTGAGAGCACTTTTCATTGATCTCATTAGTTATATTGTGAATAGCCAAAGGGTGAATGACAGCTTTACTTAAGTCCTGTGATTTTCCTGGGCTTTGGATATTTGGCTGTAGCATTAACTGCATCATTTTTAATGTGCTTCATTCTAAAAAATAAATTATTAATGCCATTTTTTCATTCTTTTAAAAAGGAGAAAATGTCCTCATTAAGCCGTTATAAGACTGTAAACAAAATTATTGCTGCTTGTGTTTCCAAAAGAATGGCATACATTCTAGCTAAATTGGTTTCTAAATCTGCTTTTCAGACTTTTATCCTGTTTATTATTGTGTTATAAAATAAAACTAACAAATCATAAAGCTACTTTCAAAGTTTAAAAAGGGCTATTTTGCTATGCTTATTTGGCATATTGTATCATTTTCCCTTTAAAAAAATAATTAAAACTGTTTGTGAATTGGTACTTTAATATCCTGAGAACATCAAAATGCATTCTCTGTAGGGGTGTCTGAAGATTTTTCTAGTCTATGTATAGATGAATATTGCCAAATTTCTAACATTTAACCTTGTCTAAGTATTCGTCAGGAGCCTATAGTGATTCATGTAGATATATTGCAGATAGGAAGCAATATTGTGAAGTTATGTATTAAAATAGGGAAAATACCCCCCACAAGTAAACCTCAAGCACTGATAAGAATACAATAAGTGTAAAATTAAAGGAGTTTCCTCATATAATCATAAATACTCTTTTGAGGTATGTGGAGTCCTAAAGAGATGATCATACTCGCTTCTCTCTTTGATGCCCTTCAAATGCAAATCTGTGGAGATGCCAATTTACAGCTAACCAAGAGCACCTTTGATTTACAAACATTTCTTCAAAGTCCAACATAAAGTGAGATTCTTTCCTGATCATAATCTACAGTAAATGCACTAGCATTTTAAAATAAAGGAGACTCTATTGTGCTTGGTCTGGGGATTAGGGCAAACCCTAAAACCCAACAACTCTCATTCACTCAGGTTTTATTTCCTCTGTCTCTTCCTTTTGTAGTGAAAATTAGATGTGATTCTGTATAAAATGTTGGCAAAATCTTAGAAAGACCTTCTTTTTTCAGTTCTTCTGGCAGTCAACATGGAGTGAAATGCATCTCCCTGAGGAGGTGTAGAGACACAAATCTTTTCTTTCAGTTTATTCACAACTGAAGTAAAATTAATTGCTTTGACTTCCAAATATTGCCAAAGATTATATTCTTATATTAGGAATAATCACTACTTTGGGCCATCAGTGTCAAATTGAAGGAGGAGCAAGTGTTAAGCAAGCATTAAGCAACCATTATGGTATTTCCCCACAAAAAAAAACAGGAAAGGAATTCTGCATTCTATTCCACTGAGTGTCAATAAATTGGGAGTACTTAAAGATATATTTCTCCATAAGGTGTTATTTAAAGCAAAAGTATTTAAACCATGATCTTTCTTAAAAAAATAAATTTAAAAGTTAACTTGTAGGATTGTGCTCTCCAGAATCAGACTGAGCTATCTATTCAGAGGGAAAACTTTCCTTAGTATGATCCATCCAGTATGGGCTGTGGTTTACCTATCAAAGGTCCAAAGAGCCCCACTATGATCCAGGCAAGAGGTTGATTACAACATTCGATTTCTGACTGCTAGAAGAGCTCTTCAAGTTCAATGCAAATAGAAAGCAAAATGTGGATAAAAATGCAGTAGTGTTTCAATGAAGAATCTAAGATAATTATATTTAAATCATTGTATACATATAGCCTCTTGTTTTAGAAGTGTTAGTCCCCATGCCCTACCTATGCTTCAAGTAAACTAAAACCTTAAACTTTGAATTTCATGCAACTGAAGATAAAATATCTGAAGCCTTTACCTCTGAGTCACCTGAATATTACCATTATCGAAAGTGATGCTGTACACATATCACTGAGAGTGCCCCCTTGGGTTTCAAAACATTGGAGTAACAGACTCTTACTTGTCCAACAATAGATTTAGTTTTCAGATATCTTCTGGGGTTTTTAAATGAGTTAAAAGCATGGCTCTTTGCTTCTGTTCTTTGCTTTTAGAAGTATTACTGTCTATGCTCCATAATGTTGATCCTAAGCAGGATGAAGAACAATAACACTGAAAACATTAATAAAACCATTATCAAGCTTTATGACAACATATATTTAGCAATGGGGCAATCTCAAGAGAAACAAAGAGACACATTCTAAAACCCTGTAAAGGAAATTGGAGCCTATAATGATTTTACATAACAAAGTTCTATTTGGATTTACTCATCAAATATCTAGAGGCAGGATTTCCTTCATCCTGGATGGTCATAGCTCTATCAGCATTTATATCAACAGCCTCAAGAAAAGGCCCTGAAACAAAAGTATTTTTGGATAGGACTATTTCTATATGGAAGTACAATTGATTTTATTCTTCCATATAAACACCTACTCAAAGTTCTTATGGCCAAAATTATTAATTTAACACTTCTTTTATGTAACAGAAAATTCAGTAGAAAACTTCTGTACTTGCTAAATTTTAGTGGCTCCATGAAAATCCACCTAAATAAAGATATCCTTCTTTTTTTTTCATAGTTAGAAGACAAAAAGTTGTTAATTTTAAACTCGGTATTAGTTTGGGGCATTTGTTCTTTTCAGACAAGTACACAAACTTCTGGAGAAAAAAAATGATGAAGGCAAAACACTGCTGATTCTGGGAACTGTTTTAGAAAGAAACAAATTCTTTCAAGTCATATCCACTGGTCATGGGCATTATAAAAGAGGCTAAGAAAGATAGATTACATATATACCTCTTGTAAAAATATGTTCTACAATAGCTATGATGCCAGGCTCCATCAAAAGATTGACATGGAAGGGAGGGTTATCAGATACTGAGTCACTACAACCACTTCTGTTATGTTGTGTGCATCTTGACGGTCTTCGAGCCACATGATGAAGTCTGACATTTCTTAGTTTATAAGAACTGATTTGATTATGGGCTAGCAAAAGCTTATTTATGCTCCCATCTGGAGTGTATCCTGCTTTTAATTTCAGACTGTCTAAGCCATGGTGTATGCATAAAGGGTAAAAAGCAGGAAGAAACCTATTTAGGAAAAGAGGTCATTAGAGAGCAGAGTCACTGTAGAAAGTGGAAGTGATGTACAAGATCCTTTTGTCTAGGAAAGTCTGGAGCATGTCCAAAGAAGGGCAACAATGCTGGTGAAATGTCTGGAGCACAAGTCTTATGAGGAGTGGCTAAGGGAGCTGGGGTTGTTTCACCTGGAGAAAAGGAGGCTCAGGGTGAGACCTTACCACTCTCTACAACTCCCTGAAAGGAGGTTGCAGCGATATGGTGGTTGGTCTTTTCTACCTAGTAACAAGAGATAGGACAAGAGGAAATGGCCTCAAGTTGCACCAGGGGAGGTTTAGATTGGAGAAAAGAGGTGACAACACTGGAACAGGCTGCCCAGTGAAGTGGAGTCACCATCCCCAGAGGTACTTAAAAGATGCATAGCGTAAGGCTGGCAGTTGGACTCAATGATCTTAAAGGTCTTTTCCAACCTAAACAATTCTATGAAAAATCTGCCAGAAGTCTTTCATCTGTTCCTGGAGTTTGACAAGTTCTGGTTTACAGTTCTTTTCTGCACAGAATCACAGTTCCCTTGTTTGTTAGAGTGCAATACTGCTAAGAAGCCAAAATAAGTTTAGCTTCTGTGCTATTGTCCTCAACATTATGCAGGGATTTGTGCAAAGTTAGGTAATTATGATTTAGTTACTGAAACTTGTACCTTGTAGAAACTTTCTTAGCCTATCTGTTCACCTCTGCAGTGTTTTAAGAAAATTTGCCTATGGCAAGGAAATAAATCAGAGTAATGGTACCTCATTGCTCACACGAAGTAATGTAACAGTTATATATTGGGTTTGGGTGAATAACTTCAAAAGAAATCTTGTGGTCCCAGGCAACAGGAGCCTAAGGTCTCTTAAACTTTTTGTATCCTTGGCTTATGGAAATAATTTCAGCAAATTTTTTCTTAGCATTCTCCTTGAAAAGAGGGAATAGGAAACACCATGTGTTCTAATCAAGTTCAGGTAATTTGTGTACTACCTTCACACATGTTTGAATAACCCTTTAAACAAAACACACCCCTTTTGAAAGCATTAATCATATATCTACACACATCTAACTACAGTCAAAATGCAGAATCTAATGTTAAACCCACCATAGCTGAAATTAGCGATACATTGGTAAGACAAATCCAGTTATGACAGAGATACCTATACTCAAATTGTTCTGGCCCAGCCCTGATATCTGCAAATGCAAAGAGGCAGGTAAGATCAGGAAAAACAAATCACCCACTCTAAAACTTAATTGGGTTTTGTTTGCTTGTTTGTTTTAAACAAGAATATGTATCTATTTCTCATATAGACTTAGAATATTTTCTTCACGTTTGAATATTCCTTATTTTCATAAGGACCTTAGTGGAGTGTTATAATACACTTAGATTGTTAATTGAAATAAGGGAACAAAATAGCCTATGCAGAGCAGACCTCAAAATATACAGATTTATAGCTCTTGGTGTTAAAGCAATATGGAATTCTAGTAATCAAGATTATACCTGTCAGTGCTGCAGGTGGACTAAGCTGAAAGTTAAGGACAAAAACAGTAAAACAATGAGTAAAGCAGCCCAGCATGGTAAGGAGGATGATTATAGAACAATAATTCTCTTATCCAAAAGGATTCATGATTTTCATCATTACAATATTGATATATTATCAGTTTTTCATAGTTGTAATATTTCTGAGTCATGGTATATGTACAAGCATATTTAAAAGAAAAACCTACGTAATAATTTTGTGAGCAAGCAATATGGTTTCCTCAATCTCTTTTACAACGCAGGCTTGAAAACAGCAAAATGACAGACACATTTGAATGCACTATACATGTTTTTTTACTGAGTTGAGTGTATTAAAATATGGAGTATGTAAAAGACTTGAGAATCCCAATAACTAATAAAAGGTGGACCCGTTCCTATAAGAAGAGTCATTTGTGATGTGCTCCTCACTTCAGAGTTGTTGTCAGTAAAGAGCTGAGTGGAAATTCTGCAATGCAGCATGATACTGATGTCTGTAAATCCAAGCTGTAGTGTATTAGACCAATTTTTTCTTAATTGGCAAAGATCCTTCACCAGGTATACCAACTGCCGATATCCCAGATCAGAATATTCTGTTGCACAATCAAAGGAAGCATTTTGTTAAACACTGAGCAACCATAATTTGTATTAGTTTCAGTTTCTAAATTTGAAATCACAACTGGGGTAGAGTTATCTGTAATAAAAAGCATTGATCACCAAGGTAAACTCACAGTAAGAAAGAGTTTTTTGTCTTTTTTGTTAGACTATGAAAACATGCTTACATCCACTGTAGCTTCAACATATAAAGCTCAAAACATTTTTTCATGCATAATGTGGTTCTCCTTCATACTGAATGTTCACTACTAATGGTGTCTGCCACATAAAACATTAGTTTTATAGATCAGTATATATAGATATTAATGATTCGTCTGTTGTAAAAGCAAGGATGTAACAATGAGTGGTTTTATTGAGTGCATCATACTGTATTGCAAATCATAAGACTAAAATAGATTTCCAGGGTGTCATCCAGGCTAGACCCTGCTCTGTGGCAGGATCAGGTATCATTGTTAGTACAGATGCTTCCCTGCTTGCATACTTTGCATTGAATGATTGCTTTGATGTAAATACATTGTTTTCAATAGCTGATATATCAATAGCTAGAAAACAGGCAATTGCAAATGTCATGCAAAGTGTGAGGCAAATAGTGGTGAGTGCAGGGAGGCAGCTAATGCCGTGAGGTACACAATGCCTTTTGACAACAAACAGTTGCCTCTTCAATGCAAAAAGACTCATCATGGTGTAGTTCCCCTGTGGCCATGGTATTCAGCCGGTCAAGTATATTTACTTTCATGGTCAATCTTGCCCAGACATTCAGGATTCTCTAATTGGTGGAAGTTTGTGAAAAATGTTTTTGTACTTAAACTATGTAGAGAATGTCTTGAAAATCCTTACTGGGGCAAATAACTCTTATTTATGTGGGAGACCATTGAAGTCCATTCCTCTGTTAATTGTGTACATTGAGTTAGTATGTGGTGTATAGAGAAGTGCTGTTTTGCTTTAAGCTGTTTCCTAGTTTTACAATGCTGGAGCAGAACTGCAAAATTAGAAGACAATGAAAAACTTGCTGGTTGTAAAGTCCTGACTATAGCTCGCAGAGAAAGTCAAAGATGACAAAGCACAAAACTTAACTGAGGCAAATAAAGCAAAATAGTAAAGCACAATAGAGTATTAAGACTGAATTAATATGAACAACTCACCCTGAGGTCTTATTTCCTCAGTGAACTATGGATTACAGTAGTATACACTTAAACATTTCAGCTGCGTTTTATTATTTTGTTTTCCATCCCTTCATGATATTTAAAACATATATCATGATGGTGTTCTAATGCAGCCATGTATCATAAAAATAACTTTTTAAAACAGTCTAGCTTCTACCATCTCTTTCTGAAGGGAGCTTATTGTGGAAAGATAAAAGAAACTTACAAGTAGGAAGATTAAAATATATTACTTCTTCCAAGGAGCAGCAGAAGCAGAGCTGCCCCGTAATGGGAGACAAGGCAGGAGCTGAGGGTGACCCTGGCAGGGCAGCATGCTCACCCACCACAGCATGGTCTCACAGGAACTCAGCTGAATAAGCAAAGTCATGTGCTGGAAACAGGTTCATTGGCAGACCCAGGCACATCCAGGGATGAGTCAAGTTCAGGGATCATCCAGGGAGCCCCAGGACCCTGGGACTCTCTACCAGCCAGAGGCAGCGCAAGACAGGGATAAAACTAAGCATAATAATCACCTTAACCAAGGGACAGATCAACAGCTTAGAGCTGGGCTTAAATGGAGGTCCAGGATCTATGGGCAGAGGGTGTGAATAGTGTCCCTGCTGATTAATGCCCTCAGGCATCAGAATGAGCATGAACCAAGGAGGCAAACATGAGTGGCCTGATGGGGAGGGCCTGCAGCTTTAGCCTCTTGCTGAGCAACTTAGCTTTTATTAAAATATTGCGCTAGATTAAATGTGTCTCTGTTCCCAACTCTGTAGCAAACCTGTGTGGGAGATCCTAGATTGGCCAAACCCTTGTGTGATGCAGGTGGGGTCTCTGAAAAGAGCTGCAGTGCTGGACAACAGAAGTGAGATTGCCAGTGCTGTGGTAGAGGTCCTGGAGATAACTTGTTCTAGGAATGAGGAAAAGCCTGAGTCAAAGTACAGGGATAGAGAAGGTGTAACAGTATTGGTTGAAAAACAGTTGTAGAGATGTCTGATGCCTCTTTTGTTCAAAGTCTGTACCTTCAGTGACATGGACTGTGCAGCACAGGCATTTGCACAGTGCAAAATTAACTCTCAGTTAGCTCTTGTGCAGCCCTCTTAAAGGTACATTCTTTCCTTGATTATGTTGACTTTGGAAATATTAATCTTGATTTACATTAATATAAAGCCAGGTAAGATTTAGGTCCTTAAATTTAATTTTCAGTTGTCTTAAGATTACTTATGATGAATTCCTGTTTCAATTTAAGTAAGCAAAATGTTGTAAAAACACATGTAATTAAATCTCTTGTGCAGCCCTCTTAAAGGTACATTCTTTCCTTGATTATGTTGACTTTGGAAATATTAATCTTGATTTACATTAATATAAAGCCAGGTAAGATTTAGGTCCTTAAATTTAATTTTCAGTTGTCTTAAGATTACTTATGATGAATTCCTGTTTCAATTTAAGTAAGCAAAATGTTGTAAAAACACATGTAATTAAATATGCAGAGGTTAAGTAAGCAAAATGTTGTAAAAACACGTAATTAAACATGCAGAGGACAGTAAAAACTTCTTTGGCATCATAATAACTGAACACAGAACAACATTTAAACTTTTTAACAGATCTAGTGACACTCCAGCTCCCATTAATGTGGTGATCATAACATTAATAGAGAACCAATCATTAATGCATATGTTCTGTTCTGCAAAGTTGACAAATAGAACAAATTTACCTTTTTCCAAATGCCATCATTTTGCTGATAAACATGATCAAACAAACTTTCTCATGAACAGGAACCTATTTTGGTGTTGTCCACTACTGATTTATGGGCAAACACCATGGTTATTTGGCTAAGACATGCATGTGTACAACAGTGTACATGCATACTTGCTACATTTTAAAAGCACAGAGATGCTGGTTTTCTTGCATAAAGATTTCTGACTTGTTTATGACCTGGAAATTGCCTTGGCCTTATCCTTTTTATAAGGTGAAGTATAAATTTTACCTCTTAAGCTGTCATTTCATGTCTCAGGCTTTTCCCTTCCATTTTCACTTTTGTTGTAACTCTTCACCTGTATTTTTGAAGATATTATGAGCAGTATGGTAGGAGGAATGTTATATAAATGATTCAGGTGACACTTTGTGCTAACTAGATGTCACGTTTTTCCAAAGTTATCTTTTGGGTAGAAGATTCTCAGAGAAATGCTGATCTACTAAACTATCAGGTTTGTCCTGAAAAGAAGAGAGGTTTTCACAAATTAAGAAAAACTTCAGCTTTATCCTGAAAGCTGTATCAGTCTTGATGACTGGTGTATAGGATTTACTGAATCTGCTTGCATCTAATTTCTAATGAATGGTCTTCTGACTCATCAAAGAAATCTTGGTTCTTACTTGTACCATCAATGCAAAATAATTAAAAGTCAAATACAGAATTAGCGTGTAGATTAAGCTACTTTTTTATTTTTTTAAGACATGGTCTATTCAAAATAGACTTGCTGCCACAGCACAGCTATGAGAAGAAGTTGTGAATTTCACTTGTCAATGCTTTTCTAAGTCTTTTGTTAACATGTGAGGGAGACTTCAGGCCAAATCTTCCAACATCCTTGCCTGCTTTCCTTCTTTCAAATCCATGAGAATGAGGTGCTCAAATGCCTTTTGATTAAGTAGTATCTTTTGGAAAACAAATAAAAATTAAAGCAAATTGCAGAAAAAGAGAATGACACTTCAAATATGAATCTTTAAATGAAAGTCTAGGTTCTACTTAGATACAGCAACACAAGTCTAAATACTTTTTTAAACATTTCTGTGAATGAATTTTTGTAGGAAATGATGCAATTACAAAATGAAACAATAATGCTACAATAATAAATACCTTACCCTGTGTTACCGAATACTAAGCCAAGTCTTGATTATCCTACACAGATTGCTGGGATGCTCTTTGATTCATTCTGGTTTATGTTAATGGGCAAGATTTGGGCCATCCAATTTTCTGAGACCTATGGGTACCTTTTGATTATTGAATCACGGGTTGTAATCTGCCGTAGCTTTGTGATTACAATGTAAATGAGTTATTTATAGATGATCAGCTCCTTCCTTCTTGATGGTAATGAAGAAACACCTATCAATTCAAACATAAACAGGAAATTAAGAGCCAAAGTAATGACTCTCTTTTGCTAGCAAACATTTTCCTTTCCAATTACACAGGTAAATTAAGGATTACCTCTTAAAGGGATACCCATGGCATAAAAGCATAAGCAATATTTCTATACAAGTATATTAATAACAGCTCTAGTAAAAAAATAGATGTGGTTTAAAGCATCAGAGATTTTATTTTCACAGTCAAAACAACTAACACCTAAATGAGTTTACCAGTTCAAGTCTCCTTGTCAAATATACATGTATTCTTACATATTTTGGAACCAGATTCCTCAGCAAGTTGCATTATAAGATCTTCATTCAAAAGGAACTGCAGAGTAAAGCTCAAACATTTTTTCACTCTGAGAAAAGGAAGGCTAGCCCTATAAATATAATGAAGAGAATGAATTCCTATTTGATCTAACTTTGACATATTTAGTAATTAGTTTCCAGAAAAATGAAGCCACAGTTGAAATAAGGCAGCTGCAGAATGCAAAAGAAGGAGAGCGAACAGGCACGAGTGTCCATTTGCAGTATAAGAATGAAATACCATGTCTGTTTTGATGAAATGCCTCAAGTGTGGGCTGCTTCAGCAGATACTGAAGACATGGTACTGCTTTTGGTGACTTTAGCAATATTTATTACAAGAAAATATTCTGAAACATCTGTTTGACCCTATGAGATTGATAATAATTGTCAATTATTGACTATTTTTGACAATTTTTCTCCCATTACTGGGGTTTGAATTTTGGTCTGAGCTTTTTCCTTTGAAAGTAGCTATTCCACCAAAAGATCTCATGGAACATAGTGTAAATGGTGAATTCATAACCAAAAACATGAGAACATACTCTCTAAAAATCTCAATTAATCAAATGAAAGCAACGTTTTTTATTTTTTTATTGTGACTCTCATGAAATTTATATCTAACTAAATTTAGACTTAAGCAAAATAGGAAAGAGAAACAGTTCTTTCTGAATTTGCCAGGAGGTTTTCAGTGGGAGTGAGGATTCATAACAAAAATAACATCATGTGAGATATTTGAGGGTTCTAGAAGGAGTTTTTCGTTATATACAAGGTGGTTTTATTTTTCAATATCATAAAAAGTTCACACCACAGACTCTCAGAATGAAATTACCTGAGCTCCAGCAGAATAAATAAAACTTATTTAGAAAAAAATGTGGAACTGAATAGCAGAATTTTTTTTCCCTGACAGCTTTTCCCATTTTAGCACTCCAGTCTAGAATATCATTTTTAGAAGCAATGAAATTAAACTTGACAGAAACTTAGACTGTGAAAAGTTATAAATAATTTGAACGAACCTAGGAGCTTGCATGCTCATAATTTTTATCACACTTTCATCCTCAAAAATAACATTAGACTAGCTGCTCTGTATTAAAGCAGTTCATCAGTTGAGAAAGTTGCCTTTAAGTAATATGGATGACATTTATGAGAAGCCATCTGGCTTCTGTAGCATCAAGGCAGGATGCTTTTTTGCTGCCTGATCTTCTGAGTGACAGCCCACATTCTCATTGCTTGATGTTATTTTAGACCCTGACTGTTCCATTCTCCCATTCCTAGCTCCAAGTGATTCTTAGAGCTGTTGAGCACAGTGACACATAAATTACCTTTCAAAACTATCTATTTCCTTCTCTCCCAAGGCTCTGGTGTAAGGGACTCCTGCCACAACAGATGTTTGTTTTACTGTCACTTTGAAACAAAAAAGGCTGAGGGGAAACACCAAACCTGGAGTCACAGCAAGGGTTTACACCCAGGCAGGCCAGCAGCCATAGGCAGCACACCTAGGAGTCACAATACACATAAAAATAGCATCTGTGCTGGCCAGTAAGGAACAGGAACCAGTGCACAGCTGTGTACCTCTTCTCCTGCATTCATCCTGTCCTAGGAAAACATGCTAGATTGAGAGGATGGAAGAAAGCAGGAAGGATTAGACTTCTGGTGTGGGTTTGGAGTCCTCTACTTACCACAGATTTTCTGAGCATTCCATTAATTTGTCCTCTTAACAGCACCCTGTAGCAAAGGGAAAAATCTACACTTCTGATTCAAATCTCACATCCTACCCGCCAGGCTGCTAACCATTACACATGTGACCAAAGGCCAAACACTGTCTAACATGATTTTATGTCTATTGTGATGGATGTTAACACTGCCTTTGGGATAGTAGGAAAGAGCATACCTACTGTAGTGGGAAGGGTAGTAAGCCCTTGCTTCCAGCCTGCTACCTTGTGGTAGCTGACTCCACCAAATAGCAGTACTAGCCTGGAAATCTCCTGATCTCCTTTGCTTTAAACTATATTCCTTTTAAACCTACCTGCTGTGTCTATGCAGGCAATGTCTTTTAGTAATTGAAGACAAAGTCTGTCTTGGTTTGGGAATAAAGTGATTTGAATCTGCATCTGAGGCCTATAGCTGATTGTGGGTTAAACTGCCCAAATGGCAGCTCATAGTACACACTGTCTGTGCAAAAAGTGCTCCCACTATTCTGTCCACAGTATGTGCTCTCTCTTCAACTGGCCTGTAAAACTGATAGAGTCTAAACGTATTCCAGCTATTTTGATAAGATGCATCCTTAGAAGAGAATGAAGAATTGCTGGCATTGCTGCAGGGGGTGAATTGACCCTGTGTGGATTTATTATTTACAAGTATTTTTGCTTATACTGGCTTCTGGGCTTCAAGAAGGAGTTAGAAGGGGAATTGAGATGAAATATAGTCAATAGGATGTGCTGTTTGCAAGTCTTTGTTGTGTCTGAAAAATGGATCAAATGCTTTGCCTGTTAAGTTTCTCATAGGCAATTAATTATGATGAATTAAAAATGTAATTAATTCTGCGTCTGCCTCCTTCTTCCTCAGCCTTTTCTGGACACTCAGGAAAGACATGTGAACTGAAGCTATTTTCAGTCTTCAGGTCTGGCCCAGTAGTTTCAGAACATTAAAACAAGTCTTTATGTTTGGACAGAATTTGTAAATTCATTAGAGACTTTTGTGTGAGAACACAGATTAAGGACTTGTTCCTGAATTGCTCACTGAGTGTGGACTGAAATCCTTGTCTGTTCATCCTGGTGTGTGTGGCTTACACTATGAAAATGATATAGACTCAGAAAATTGCATCTTGTCCCATGGGGCAAATTGGCTGTGCCAGCCACATCCACCCTTTCTGTGCCCCTGGTGGCCAAGCCCACATTCTGCATATGGTAAAGCAGAAGCTCTGAAGATTTCAGCAGCAGAGCTTGCCCACCTATGCTGTGTCTCCAGTGGAGCACAGAGAGAAATGGAGAGTGCTTGTGTTGCAGTGCCTGCCACACACTGCTACACCTGTAAGGAGAAAAAAACAGACTAATTGAGCGTTAAGCTCTAATTTTATGCATTAGTCATAAAGTATGTCACAAGAAATGCAGACAGGTGAACTGATGGTTTTGATCATCTTACAGAGGAGCCAGTTCACAAGGAAATACTTTTCTTTTGGGCAGGAGATGTAAAGAAAGAAATCCACATTCAGATGTACAAACTGTGTCATCAGTACCCACTTTGCAAGGTTCATTTCTATAGTTTTCAGAAATTGTCTTGGCTTTAGACAGGATGGAATTAAGGAAATCTACTGTGGTACTTTTCAGAAATTGTCTTGGCTTTAGACAGGATGGAAAAGGATAGAATTAAGGAAATCTACTGTGGTATGTGTTTCTCCATGCAACAGTTTATACAGATTGAGAAGTGACAGGTACTTCAATAACTTTTGCAGTTTTGTTTACCACCACTTGTTTTTCCCCTTGACCTCTTCAGGTAGCACTAGATTGGTGCTACTTAAGACTTTATGTTTTATTGAAAATATTTTTTAGAAGTTCTTTTTAAGATTTAGATGCTGAATACTATGGAATATTGTGCACATAGGGAGATAATACAGCCATTTACTATAGCCCAGCAATGGTGCATACTAGCAAGGTCTATGGGGAGTATTCTTGCAGATGATACCACTCTTAGGCAGCACCTCTGCAGTCCCTCACTACTTGAAACTCACAGTTTTGTCCCTGTTCTAACTCTGGACCCTTACAAAGACCCTTGGCCTCAGCTAAACCTTATCTCAAAACACCTAGCCATGACCTACATGAACAGCTCTTAGGGAAGAAATTTTTCTGACACCTAAACCATCCTCTGGCAGCCCCTTTGCAGACTAACTCTGCAAAGTGCAAGTCTATGCTATTCCTTCATCCTAGCCACAACACTAACCCTAGCTCTAGGCTGTGGCAGAGGCTTCCTCCAAGTCCATAGTTAGGGCACCAAACAGTTCTCAGTGAGGAAATCTTGCAGCTTTCTCCATCTTTCAGCAGCTGTTGGCAGCCATGTGCCACCTGGAGTTTTAGGCTTAGTCTCCTAGATAGCCTTACCCTAAGCTAGCATTGACAAAAACAAACTAGTCTCAGAGGAGACTTCTTACAACAGCCTGTGCTCTCCTTTGACAGTGTCCTTGCAGCCCTACACCACCTGAAGCTCTTGACTTTGTAGCTATCCAAGCATTTACTCAAAACCAAACTCTAGGCTTTGACCAAGCCATAGCCAAAGACCAGCATCATGATCTGCATGATCAAGCTCTCTGAGGAGCATTGTTGTGCAGTGTACCCCATCTTTTGGCATCCCTTCGTATTCCAACACTACCTGGAGCTGTAGGCTTGCTCTCCCAACCTTAATCTTGACCTGGGCTTTGGCAGAGTGTTGGCCTGAGATACTCATCCACAGACCACAGGAACAAACTCTGACAGAAAAAGGGCTGGCGTTTGTAGAAGCAGTGGTGTTTGTTTCCATGAACAATGTATCCTAATTTAATGTAACAGTGCAATAGATAAATTATAACTGTGTATTTTTAATCTAGAAAATTACCCTGGGAGAATATTTTAGAGGTTTTTTTTTGTAGTGGTCTTAAATTAGAGGAGCTGCTTTGCCTTGGGCATGCTAATATTTCATATTTATATTAAAACATGGATAAGGTGAAATAGTATTTCATTATTAAAACTGTGTTTAATTTAGATTAAATTTAGTACTTGGTGGAAAATGTTAATTATTCTCTTTTTCTGTGCTGTTATTTTATAGCATATTAAATTACCAGAAGTGTATCCAGAGCCTACTACTGAAATTTAAGTTTGTACAAATACAGAACTAGGTTAAAGACTTTACACTATGAAATAGATACAGAAAATAATCCCTGTTATCCCTAGGTTAAAGACTTTACACTATGAAATATATATAGAAAATAATCCCTGTTATCCTTATTTTACTGGTGTGGAAAGTAAGCAAATATATAAAAATCAGAGATTAAAAAAAAGATGTAGATGTCTAAACAGGGCCTGAAGCAGATTACAGATAAAGTTGTAGTTACTGCCCTGCAGTCCTCAGTCCACCCAGGTATCTAACCTAGAGGCATTCTGATTCTGTTTTTGCAAATACCTGGCTTTAAAATATCCTTAACACCTATTAATTCTAGTTTCAGACATACAAAGAAAAGTAATTCTTCTAAGAGTCCTGTGGTACCAGATGATCATTGCATACCTAAATCAAGGCACAAAAGGTAAAAACCCCTCTTGAAGAAACCAGCCTTCAAGCTCACATTTGTTTATTCATTAGGCATTAGACCCTACTCAAAGGGCTATTTTTTTCCTTTATCCTATGGTTAATAGCACAGATTTGAATTGCTGGCATCTTCCACACATCTTCTAAGAGTCCTGTGGTACCAGATGATCATTGCATACCTAAATCAAGGCACAAAAGGTAAAAACCCCTCTTGAAGAAACCAGCCTTCAAGCTCACATTTGTTTATTCATTAGGCATTAGACCCTACTCAAAGGGCTATTTTTTTCCTTTATCCTATGGTTAATAGCACAGATTTGAATTGCTGGCATCTTCCACACATCGCAGTGCTCCTTTATCCTATGGTTAATAGCACAGAATTGAATTGCTGGCATCTTCCATACTTCGCAGTGCTATTCTTTTTTCAAATCTGTTCCAAGGCTTAATGTTAGTAATGAAATTAGTCTTTCAAAACTGATTTAAATACACAAATTGGAGGTTGAGCTGACAACATTTGATCACCTTCAGAAATAAAGTTTGTTTGCAGAAGTTATTGCATGTTTCCTTGTAATTATTGTCAGCAGAAAATGTCACAGATATTTCAGTGTTACAAGTTTGAAAAAGAATTATTGAAGAAGGAGAGTTCAGGGTAAAGGTGTACAAGGATTTAAAAGTCTTTCAGCAAAGTTAGAGACTCAAGACTATAAAAATATATTCTTGAGAAGGTTTCTTCTTTCTAAATATGTGTAGGAGACAGTAGACAAGTTCTTTGTAGCAGGCATCAAGGAAAACAAGGAGATGACAGTCTTCTGCTCTTCTCTTTCTCACCGTGAGGATACCTTTGTTAAAGAAAGTATTACTCCCTCATTTCTGTTTCTTTTTTTTTTTTTAATAACACGGAGGCTGATATATCTAATATAAAAGGTCTAGTTCTCCAGATTAAATTATCAGTGCTCTGCCACTATCCTCTTGTTTGCTGATGCTTCTGTTGATGCCCTTGTGCTCAAGATCACATCCAAACCCTGGAATCTCAGTTCTGCTTGTGAGTTCCTGGCAAGGCTTGGTTATTTTTCCATGAAGCAGAAGAAGCACAAGACAGGGTCTGACAGTTCAATATGTTAGGCTTGTAAAAGACTGCCTATAGCTTGAAACAAACTATTTGCTTGTTTGAATGGAAAACTTTTGTTACAGAAATCATTACAATGCTCATTTCTGAATAAAACTAGATTCTCACTATCCTGAGTTGTTTAGTTGCAATCAAAATGTTCTCATTAAGTGAGGAACGTTTCACTTAAACAGCTATAAAATTTCCTGAAACCATGGTCCCCACAAGGAATGTGCTCCTTTTGCTGACATCAGGGAACTGGCTTTAGTACTGCAAAATTCCTGTGGTGAGCACAGATAAAGCCTTTTCAGCCAGGGAGAGAGAAAAAATCACAGCTAAGAAACTTTGTAAGGATTACTACCTTTAGCCCAAATCACTGATAAAATGTCAAACTGTGATGGAGGTCAGACCTGTTCCCCTTTAATTTTATACCTTTCTGGGAGAGAGAGGTTGTGGTGACAAAACTACCAAATGGGGCAGAAGAGAAGGGTCAATAATGCATTGCATATATTAAAAGGAAAAGGGGGAAATATTAGGAAAAAAAGTCAGAAATTAATAGGAGAAGGACTGGTCATTTCCTGATGCACAAGTAGTATTTTGAATTACAGAAGAACACTTTGCTCAAGCAATTTCTTTTGATTAGTTTAGGTGGTTGCTGAACATACTGACTTTTTAAAAACAGGTTGAGGTATTCAGGTATGGAAATCTGAAGTATTACAATTCCCCCAGTATTTTCATATGTTTAGTTCATAGCTTTGCTCAAGGGCATGTTCAAAGTATTGCAGGAATTGGCAATGGAGACCAGATCTCCAGAGATGTTTCAGCACCTAATCCAAAAGGAATCTAATGAGAATGTTGGTGTCTATTATGTAATTTTATATATTGAGTTCTAAGTCACCCAGAAATGTGTTTTAACATAGGAAGATATTATTTGTATATTAAGTGCCAGATTAACAAAATTTCTCAGCAGCCTTAAAAGAAAAAAAAATACAGGGTATTCAGTGAATATGACTATTTGGACACCTACAAATATTTCCCCCCTTGTAAGTTATAGGAAAAAATATTCTTTATTATGCTGTTTGTAAAATGTGAGAACTAACATGCCAGAATCTAAAGAAATTCAGCAAAACAATTTAGGGATAGGGAAATTTCACAGGAAAACACATCTTTGCATTGAAAAAATAAAGAACCCTTTTTTACCTTTTCTTCACCCACCAGAAAAAAGTCTATTGAAAATTTTCAATAACAAATTATTTGTTCAATAATAGTTTTATCAGAAAATACATACCTTATGATTTTTTTTTCCTTGCTCCAGTAGAGTCATATGATACTATTCAATTTTGAGTGTACAATTTCTCAAAGAAAATTTTGGATCAAGCCTGACAAAAAGTGTCAGTTTCCATTTTGACAATTTGCTTGTGCAAATTAGAAAGATGCAGGAGAAGAGAGATTGTCTTGTGTGTGGATGACAAAGGAGAACAGAGAATAGCTATAGATGCAAAGATTTAGAGTCATGTAAATCATCAGGAATTTGGATTGCTATAAATACTGGTAATATATGCTTTTTCTTGGCATAGATAATCATTGATTGTTCCTATTCATGCAAGTTGAAAAGTCTGCAATAGAGCTGGTATACAATATCACACTGGGATTTTTTTTCCACACTTGTCTCTGCCAGACAATACATCATGTCTGTTCAGCTAGTCTTGATCATTATATTACCAAAAACATATGAAAATGCTTTGAAATGTATCATTTTAGAACTAAAATGGCACAAGAATTGAAGGATGCTTATGTGAAACAAGAAAATTGCATCAAGGCTTTTTCATAATATATACGTTTGAGGCATTGTTCATAGCTTCTGAGAAAGAAGATTAAGCAAGCAAGTCAGGCTAACTGACCTTTTCTGATACAATTGGATATGCCATATATTTAAGACTGAGATACGAACTCTGATACAATAATACTGATAAAACCAATTTCTATTCCCATTTCCTCCACCGCCACCCCCAAAAAAATAATTCTGAGCTTCTGCCTGTCCATCCTCTCTGCCCAGTCTCCAGTAATGGAACTAATCCTCATGTCAGCAGCTGGATGAGGATTTTAAATCAACAGTTCTCTTCCATCTCTTCAAGTCAATTTACTGTTGGTTTCCTGCTATTCTATATATCATGTGGGAGATGGATACAACTGTTGTGTTTGTGACTTCCTTTATTATGCTGGTGCTATGGTATCTGCAGTTGCCCAAGCATCATGAAAAGTTGGGATTAAATGCACATTCTAAAGAAAAAAAATTGCAGAAAAAAAATATTGTAAATAAGCTTAAAACACTCAATAAATGATGCTGCTTAATATTATCCATGAGAAGACCAGTTTCTCTGCTAGGAAGGATGCCTAATCTTAAGCCCATCCTCAGAACTCATATTTATCTAAAGGGCTGCTATCATACTGCTGCATAGTAAACACAACATTCCTATATTACTGAAAAGCATGATATTATGCTATCTTGTTGTATATTATTCAAATATTATTGTTTTATTTTCTATAAAAATAAACAGGCAATATACAAAAAATGTTAACTCAAGACTTGCAGTGTTTCCAGATCAGAAGAGTTTTAGAGTTTCTGGATAAACCTCTGAAACACAGTTCTGTGTTTTCACATGACTATACTTCTTTATCAGTGCATTTTAGCTAGGTATTTGCAAAGCAGTAGCCTGCTTTTAGGGCAACCTGGTCCCAGTCTTGTATCTAAATCCCCTGAACCACAAATTCACTCTGCAGGACAATCCTAAACCCATCCTACAGGGCCAAATTCATATTAATGGATAAACAGCATGGCATTTAGAGGGTCTGGATACAGTGAACATGACTTAATCAGTTAAGATTTAAATCCAAGCAGTTTTGCAGTTGCCAAGATGCTGAAACTGATGGAAATTTGCAAAATAATTTTTTAAAATAAATTTTAAAAATCAATCATCATGTAGTGGACCTGACAGAAGCTATTTATGTTAGCTTTTTTTCTGCTTTACAGCAGATGTATAAACCATTCTGTTCATTACAAAGAAGTTCATCTTACTCTACTAAGTGTTAAGTGGATTGTTAAAATTTATGTCAAAATACACAGTAGTGTTCTATCTTTGAAACACAAGATAAATTTACTCTGATTTAAGCTAATGCACATGCCTGAAAGCCCATTGACTGCAAATAAGCATAGAACTTGGCTTAGCACATTCCCTCAGCATTGATTACAGTTTTCATTGGTTTATTCTTTTCATTTATTTTAATTCTAAGTATTTGCCTATTATTGCTGCAGATGTTGGCTTCAAAGTCCCAGAGAGTAAAATTATTTGTTTACTACAGACTTCCTTCTGTTATTCTAGCAATGTCTGTTAACTTTTACTGATTAGTGAGACACTAATAGCTTGGTCTGCTAAAATAGCATGGAGAACTTGGATTCTCCTATTTGTCATTTCACAAGTGTTGCAGACCTCCTGTCATTTTTACTCAGCTTGTGATCTATGCCATTAAATCTTACCAGAAGTTCATGTATCACCCCCACTCATATTAGTAACCTACTGACAATTAGAAAAAAATAAAATAAAAACCCCCCAAAAAACCACAAACCAATACAACACCTGACACCAAGGATTACATCTGCAAAGAAACCTAGGCTACCACTTGACCTTGATTATTATGACCACCCTCACCTTGGTCTTTCTCCCACTCAAACTCTCTTGGTTTAAGCTAAGACCCCTGAACTATGTTGTAGCTGTACCCATACCTGGCCTTGTCTTTTGCCATCTTGATTTGCTGACTGGTTTTCCTGGATGAACCTCCAGCCCTATGTTGTGTTTCCAGCCCCATCTCCTGTTGCTCCTGACTGGCATCCCTGGGTGGACACTGGATTTATTTCATTACCTTACCATGTCTGGGACCCAGCCATATCCCTTGATATTTTTGGACTGCCCTGCCTGTGTCACCCTTGGCTCCCTCCCAATGGTGACATTGGGTATCTTTCCACTTAGCAAAATTATGCACTTTAACCTAGCACTTAAGGAGAGCATTTACAGAGGGCAGCATACTCAGTTAGAGGCTACCCCATGCAGACCACAGGGAATCATTAGGAAAAAACACATAAAAAACCAGACAGATATTCCTGTAGTTCAGGATTAGCTCTCTCTTAGAACTTATGCCATAGGAAGAGGCATACTGGAACAGATCAAAGAATCATCAGTTATTTTGTCTCCTTCAATGACTGTAGTGAACAACCCACTACAATGACTAATAATAGATGTTCAGAAAAGCATATAAAAATTGGCACATACCAAAAGATTCTTCCCTGCATACGCTTCTAGAGGTATATAGATACAGGAACATAGGAGACAAGGTGACATGAAGTTTCTGTGTGTAATAGCCCTGAGTGGACATACCCTCTGTGACCTTTTGAATCCATTTAGGCCTCTACAATAGCACACAGTAATGAGTGCCACTATGAAGTTGTCCATTGTGTGGGAAAGTGCATCATTTTGTCTTGAGCCTGCTGCATGCTTTCTGCTTCTTGAACCAGCAGATCAGAAATGAAATCTCAAGCAAAACCACAAGAAAACTCAAAAAAAAAAGCAGATCAAGAGGGAAAAAAAGGAGCAACAAGCACGGGTGAGAATTCCCAAGTTGTAAACTAGATAAGCAGCAATACTTGTGCCCTCCTACACTTTTTATGATTGAGATAACTAGTCTATGCATTCCAGAAAACACACTACATGCAGCTCAAGAGCCTAAATAAGCCAAAACTCTGAGGAAGAACAGGCCAAAGTGACTTGTTTTTTTTCTTTTCAGCCTAATCCAAGTGACAGAGTTCAAATCTGGATGTGCTTTATTTGTGCTTGAGGTAAACACTTGAGCCAGTAAGGGTTCCTGGGTGAAGTCAGCATAAATGCAAGGCATGCCTTCCCATGGAGCACGCTTTTTTGTAAGAGCAGTAAAACAACAAACAGAGCTGCAAGAAATAACAAGAAATAAAATACTTTGTGTTCTAATCTATCGTGAATGTTTATCTAGTAAATACATAGTTCAAGTGCCTGAACTATCCAGATTGATTTAATTTTTTAAAAAATCTTGTGTGCAAGCCATGTTCGGGGGGAGGCAGGTTTTATTATAATACATGGCACGTTGTTTCCCTGGCTGCACAGCAGAGCAGTCAAACAGAGCTTTAAAGACCTTGTTTCTCTGGGAGTAACAGCCCACTTGCATTGCCCAGGCAGCAGAACTGGCATCATCAAACAAACAGGAGCTCCTGTATTCCTGCAGGGCTTTAGTATTTGTTTCTTTGGATGTCTCATGACTAAGGTTACCGTAAAACGTTCATTCTGTTGAAAAAATTTTCCCTGTTCAGCCATTTTCACTTCTGTTCACAATCAAGATGTGACAGACTCTGATAGCTTTAAACAGTAGCTGGTGGCTTTTCAGCAGTTGTTGGCTGTCAGTCCATGCTCACCTATTGGCATGTGCTTGCAGTTTTACTTTGAAGTGAGACAGGCAGGTTAAAGTGGCTATCAAACAGAAATGACTATCAAATAGAATACACTATTTTAATAATCAGTTTGTTCAGTGAAGTCATTCCAAGGGCACAAACAAAATTTTTTAAAATCTAGAACATAATATTTTTCTTGAGATACTAAATGTCATTTAGCTCATGAGTAAAGGATGTTATCAGCACATATCCCAGGTTTAAATATTTTCCAATGTACCCTTGAGTTTTACCTAGTTAGCTAAAAGACTTGAAAAGAACAGACTGTCACCAAAAAATGCTTTACTAAAATCAATTTAGTATAAGTAACTATAAAAGTACTTGAAGACATACCTCTTCCCACTTACACCAACATTTTTTAGTTCAATTATTAAATCAAAATTACATCTGCCTCTATTTTCAGTACTCTTAAAAATTTGCTATTTTCTCTTACAAAACAGAAAATATAGCCTTCATAATAACACTGTGAATTGCTTACTCAGAATGTTGATGTTTTGTATGTTCTGCATTTTTATAGGCCAAATTCGTGCTTTAACTCTGTGTTACTGTAACATTCAGTACAGTCAGGTCTGCCATGGATCTGTTAAATTATTTCAAGTCTGCAAGGAATAATAATGCCTTGGATTAGTGCTCTACTGATATTTAATCTTAAAGGTTATGTTTCTCAGAAAACACTGGTATCATTCCCTCTCCTCCCCCAATACATGCTGCTGCTTTTAGTGGCATAACAAAGCAATTGAAGATAAAACAACAGACAAATGCTGCAGTTTTTATATCTGACTTCTCTTCCTCAGCTCTGATTTCACCCATACAAGTCCACCATCAGCACTATTTTGTCCTTTAATGAGCCCAAACATTACTCAGTTTTATCTCCTGACTTGAAAAAAAAGCATATTGTTGATTTATTGTATACTATTAGTTATTCACATGTTTGTGTCACTAAAAAAAAATCCATTACAAAAATGTGGCTTGTGGGTATATCAGTTTGTAGAAGTTCTACTTGCCATTTTCTTCAGAGGCCAGCAACATTTTCTGATAAGAACACTGAAACATCTTAATATATTTCATCACTGTAATCTCTGGTGATCCACAGATCAAAAGGTAGGTAGAAACAAGTGATGCACAACACAGTTGCTCATCACCCACTGACCAATTTCCCAAGAAGCAATCAGCCACCCTCCAGCCAACTCCCCCTCGTTTAGGCACAGGGCATGATGTTCTGTGGTTCTTTGGACACTTCAATCAGCTGTCCTGGCTGTGATCCTTCCCAGCTTCTTGTGCACCTGCTTGCATGCAGAGCATGGGAAACTGAAAAGTCCTTGACTTAGAGTAAGCACTACTTAGCAACCACCCAAACATCGATGTTTTATCAACATTATTCTCATACTAAATCCAAAACACAGCACTGTGCCAGCTGCTAAGAAGAAAATTATCCCAGCTGAAATCAGGACACCTTGTTTTGTGCCATCCTAAATCTAGCCTTTCTCTGATTCTGTCCCACCTTAATGGCTTTATTTATGCTGAGAGTCCACTTACATGCAAAATTAAGCAACCCTATTACAAGTAATTCTCCATTCAACCTTATAATTCTTCTGAAAAATAAGCCTTCAATTTCAGCAGCCTCTGGAAGACAAAATCCTATATCATAACCATAACCCAGGTGTGTCTGCAGAGCCATCATCTGCATTCAGCTCAGGCACACACCTCCATGCAGGCCATTATTGCAGTGCTTCAGACCTCTATGCAAATTTATTCTTAATCATTCCTAAAACCATTTCCCAGAAGATCTGAGATATCAGACTAACTTGCTAACCCTAGCAGAAGCCTATACCCATAAAGTGCTACAGAGTCCTGAATTTTAATGCTGGTATCTAGCTTTGGTAGCAGTGGGCACTCCAGGAAGCCTATGGAAGCTACAGGCTGATTTCTTTGGCCAGCTGTGGCAGATTTACATATTAATGTAGTAATTAGTGATAGAAAATGTTTACACTTGTCACTCATCGAGCAGCAAAAAATCTGCAGGGGCTATTTGTCTTATGAACTTTGAAGCATCTCATGCTCAGGAGACAGGTTCCTTGATGCTACAAACTGGCTACACTTCTATATGCAGCACCAGCACTCTGGCTTGGAGTGTTTTTCTAGTTCTCCCGAATGACCAAAGCTACATTCATGCCTTAACAGAAAAAAGTTTTTTCTCATGTTGCCACATGAAAACCAAAGCTACATTCATGCCTTAACAGAACGAAGTTTTTTTCATGTTACCACATGAAAGTTTAGGGAACTTTCTGGTGCTGAAGAGCAGGCAAAGCTCCCATGGGGATACAGGCTTAGTCTCACTCAAGACATGAACAGAAGCAACACCATTAATTCCTTATGTTTAGTCATTATTTAAGCTAGTTGACAAAAATAAACTGTTAGTAGATGCTATAAACCCTACAAATCCAGGTGGCATGGAAGTTATAGATAAATAATACATACCTACATAACATCACACTTACTACCACCATGCTAGTTAATGTTCTTATACCTTACTTTCTATTCCAAGTTTGGAAATCTGTAACTCGTTCCCAAAGGAAGTTGGTATTGCTTTAAGATAAAGGAAAGATTGTGGTCACTGTGCAAGTGCTGTGACCAAGAGAGAAGACCTTCAGTGAAAACCTAGTGAGGGTTCCTTTCCATCATTTAAATAATCCACTGATCACAGGTCTACAGCTTTAATATGTGGTTTATCAATTTCACTTCTGAAATAGTTTATTACACCATTTTGAAGCCTGAGAATAGCAATTAAATTTCAGGAATGGCAAAGTCAAAGGGTAGATAATTTCAAGAATAATCCATGCTACACAAATTATTTTCAGTGCTTATTTTATCTTTATATTTCATCAGCTGATACCAGTTAAGATAGGCAAAGTAATGCAGTCTCTGTTTCTACTAGCCTGAGAATACCAATAATGTTTAAAATGCAGCCCCCTGAATGATGGAATCATTGAATAGCTTGGGTTGGAAGGGACCTTTAAGATCATCTAATTCCAACCCCCATGCCCTGGGCAGGAACACCTTCCACTAGACCAGGTTGTTCAAAACCCCATCCAACCTGGCCTCAAACACTTCCAGGGATCAGACATCCACCACTTCTCTGGTCAATCTGTTCCAGTGCCTTGCTAGCCTCACAGTAAAGAATTTCTTCTCAGTATCTAATCTAAACTTACTCTCATTTTAGAGCTGTCATTGTCCTGTCATTATATGCCCTTGTATAATGTCCCTCTCCAGCTCTCTCATAGTCCCCTTTAGGTACTGGACGGTGCTGTAAGGTCTTCCTAGAGCCTTCTCTTCTCCAGGCTGAACAACCCCAACTGTCTCAGTCTGTCTGCATAGCAGAGGTGCTTCAGCCCTCTGATCATGAAGATCAGGATATTTCACAGGGATATTTATCTCCAGTCTGATCATGAAGATCAGGATATTTCACTGGGATCTCCAATGAGAAGTATCAAGGTTCCAAGTTCCCAGGTTACATTAAAGAGAAGTGTTGAATTTCAACAGAATTCAGTGAGCACTGCAGAAGCAGAGCCTCCCTAGAAGCACATCTGCCCTCCAGCCATGTGGGCTGAGCTGCCCAGCTCTGGGGCACCCCAGGTTCACAGTGTTGACTTCTATGTCAATCTCAATATTGTTGGTTGCCTATGATTATTTTTAAAATCCATTTAAACCAAACACCACTAAAATCAGATCTTCCCAACTGTCTGGAGTTCTGTTAATTTTTCCTTTTCCTTTTGAGATTTGTGCTTTCTCTGTAAGAATGTATGCAAAGTAACATTAAAAGTCCAGAGTTTTTCTTTTATATTTCAGAAGAAATCCGAGTCCATCAAAAGACAAGTACATTTCCTCATGCTTCAATATACTACTCCAACAGAAGACCAATAAACTTTCATTAGTTCAATATCTTTGATATCTCTCTCAGAAAAATAAGATATTTCCAAAGTGTCAGAATAATGGAGATTATTATTAAAGATTATGGAGCTTTTATGTAAACTCCGTTTTATCACCTCAAAAAAAATGACATGCTTGTCTTCTGAATCTCCCAAATTTATAAAATAAGGTGATTAGAGCTGCTCCAGCCCCTCCAGACTGGGGGAAGGCTAGGAACACAGAGCAATATCTCACATTTTGCATTGAGAGCTGTTCATGTTTATTGTTATTTTCAGCTGAAGATTATGGAGCTTTTATGTAAACTCCGTTTTATCACCTCAAAAAAAATGACATGCTTGTCTTCTGAATCTCCCAAATTTATAAAATAAGGTGATTAGAGCTGCTCCAGCCCCTCCAGACTGGGGGAAGGCTAGGAACACAGAGCAATATCTCACATTTTGCATTGAGAGCTGTTCATGTTTATTGTTATTTTCAGCTGGCAGTGACTCTTGAAGAATTGGTGCAGGATTCCCTTGCAGGAATTGTTTGTGCCCAAGTCGTATGTGATCACACAGGCCAAAGAAAAACAGAATTTTGTGTCTTTTCTCAGGCATTGAATCCGTATAGGAGTTGACAAATAATTTTGCTTGTGTTGTTAATAAATCCATACTTGTGAGATGAAGAAAAAATGGAATAGAAATGCAGAGGAAAGGTAGAAATAAATTCTGCGTGAAAGAATTTATATATTAATTTGAAAGACAAAGCAAGAGATTCACTCTTGAGTGCTTGCCTGGGTGTGGCTCCCCAGCATGCAGGTGCTTTTGCTACCTTACTGGAAGAACTGGCGCAGGAAGGGCCACCAAGATGGGCTGGGGCCTTTGAGGCTCCAGGAGAGGCTGCAGGAGATGGGCTATATTTATGCAAAGTGGAGTAGCTCCAACAAAAAGAGAGACAGTGTATGTTTGGACTAACAGGCTTTCTTGGGGCTGAGGTTCATGCTGTGCCCCAGCTTCTGCTTAAACTCCTGTTTCTGTCCACTGTAACCACCTGCACCTTTGCCAACCAGGTCTCTAAGGTAGTTACCTAGTTCCAGGTAGGAAAATCCAGGCATGAACCTCTATTGCACTTCCTCCTGAAAAGAATTAAAAGCTCAAGGGTATTTTAATAGGAATATGCATTTTTAGGTCCTCAGAGACAGCCTTAATTAGTCTGATCTTTTGCAGGCAGTTTTAGTTAAAGCAAATTGAACAACAGCATCATCTTACCTTCCAGTTCATGCTAAGAGTTTTCTACAGCTTCAGCAGATACAAAACTCAGACCACAAACTTACCCTCACGTCAGCACAATCTGTTTGCAAGAGTCTGGGTTTGCTAAACTGTTTCCACTTTGGTTAAACAAGAAATCAGTTTTTTAAAAAATAAAGAAAAAAAAAAAGAAAAAAAGAAAAACAAAAGCCCAAAGGCAACTAAAGCAATGCTAAACTTACGGCTTGTTCACAGAATGGAAAAAAATGCTCTTTTAAATATCCTGAATCTAGGTCTAAACAATCTTAGACATTTATACGTATGACCATACTATTGCACAGAGCTGCTAGGAGCCACCTCAAAAGTAACAGAGCTGAAGCAGCACAATCTGTGCTTTTGGAACATTTCACCATACACAGCACCTTCCCAGCACGTTTTACCAAGTGTTTTAACTACAGCAAGTCATCATAGGCTAGAACCATAGCATGTCACAAAATGTCAAGTGCTCTGCCATACTTCAGATCCCCTCAGATTTCCTAAGGACAACTCCAGGAGGACAGTGGAAATGGATGGCACCATGTGATCTAAAGAAGTGTTAAAAACAAACAAAAACATTTTCACAATCTTTGCTCAGCTGATAGGGGTGTCTGGGGAGCAAATTTGATCTTGGCCATAAATCAGTTTAACTATGAACATATAAGAAAATTTTAGAATGTGGCGCCACAAGCATGTGGGAACATCTTTTCCTGTTTTATCTGTCTTGAGTCTCCAATAGTTCACAAAAATGCTGGATCCAGAGGAGAAGGTTCTTCATGCTCAACCATTCTCACCCTTCCTCCAAACAGGACTGGCTGTAAACAGAGAATTATACAATAAAAATACAGTGAAAACAAAGTAATCTAATGTCCTTCCAATGAGGAAAGCTAATTCTTTCGGACACCATGCTATATAGGCATTGCTGTGTTGTTGCTACTACAAAAATTTCACCCAGCACTATCTTTGGTATTATCTGTAAGTAACCCACCAAGCATGATTTTCTTGAACCTTCTTAAGTCTTCTACATGATAAATGCTCAAGCAGAAAGTATTTGCATGTGAAAAACCTTTCCAGACCAAATACAAGATGAAAAAGCTCACCTTTATTTTGATGGTTACTACACTAACAAGTAGCCAGGGATCATTTCCTAGCTGATGCAAGATACATTCTGTATGCTGTAGAGTTTAACACGTTAAAATGGAAATTCCCATTTCTAAAGAGATAGCAACAATGGAAAGCAGTGCTTATCTCCCAGAGCCAGTGGGCAGTTATTCTGGTTTTGCAAGCTAATGTATTTCAGCACGGAGACTCTTGTATGTGTGGATGCCCCTCCTAACATACGATTTGTTCAATGAAAAAAAAGGAGAAGAAAACCCAAACTTTCTGCTTTCTGCTGCCTTTATTAGCCTTATTTTACATCTGTGCAGTGTACAAGCCACAGCCATGGATCAGCATCACACTGTACTGAGCACTGCACAAATGGGATGAAAAATATTTCCCTCATCTCAAATAATGTATAATTTAAGCCTGTAGGGCAAATGATAGTGAATGCTAAAGTTTCTTGCTAGCTAAAACCATAAACAACTGCAAATACATTCAGTTCCAAATCTTCTTAAGTTTTCACTCATTCCTCATTTGAGGAGAAAAACACTCCCATTGCCATCACTTTGAACCCTTAACAAAATGAGGAGAGTTAATTTACCTTCCCTGAAATCCCACACAGCTTGTGAACAAAATCGGGGCCATTTGTCTTGCTTGTCTCTGATGTCTGCCTGCTTTTCAAGTCTCTGCCTCTTTCCTTTGGCCTGTCTGAAGGAACTTTTCTTTAAGGACTAGAAACTGGTTTAACTAATTTACACAGAAAATAAATTGTTTACGTGCACCAAATTGTAATCAGAATTGGTTATATAATGAGGTGCAAGGTAGAAAACACTGCAGTAGTCTAGGAAAAAACTTAGGCTTGGAGTGAATGATGGAGGATAAAGGACCTTGCATGGAATATATAAAAAAATGGAGACAAAATGAGGTCAATGAGAAGCCAAGACTTGCTATAAACAGTGGTGTAAATATGATGTATAGCATGTGAGGGAAAAACAAAGAGCTGTAGAGCAGGGGTGCAAATGACCCCAGGTTTCCTATTGGTTTCTGTCTCCTGCTTGCTGTCTTAGGTACCAGTTCTGACCAAAACTTTTGCTACCAGAGGGAAGTTTGTGAGGGATCTCCTGCCTGGACTACCTAATGAAGCATGAGATCCAACTGCCTAGGGAGTAAGAGAACCACAGTTGTTCTGCACTTTTATCTGCCTACCTGTTTTCATGGGCCTTAGAGAAACTTCACTGTAACCCAGAAACTAACAGTAACTGATGGGTTCAAAAAGCTTCTAGGAAAGGAATGGGTGCACAGCGTGGTTTCATAAGCCTCCATTCCTTTCAGAGAGGGGAAGATGAAATAAAAAAAGGGGAAAAAAAGATCAGTAGAATAAAAATATCACATCATCAAATGAATTAGCTCATCCATATCACGTAAAAAGGATTGCAGCAATTTTTAAAATGCACAGTCATCCTTTACTGCCCTATGTCCCCCTTCATACCCATTTGCTTCTGCTCCTGGTTACACCAAGGTGGACTTCAGTGCATGATTTCCAAAGACCATGTGACAATTTGCATCTGGTGGCAATATGGGCTATCAAAGAGAAGCATTTGCTATGTGGATTATTTGAACTAAGTACTTTAGCACTGGTAAGCATTTTATCTTCTTTAAAAGATGGTATGGTAAATCAATAAGTGCAAAATGTTATTACATTAAAACAGCAGAAGGTATATGCAGAGCACTGTCTGGTCTCTATTAGAAAGTTTAAATTGTTGTACATTTGACATTATTAAAAGGACCTACATGCAAAGAAGAGTCCTGCTGCTAATATGCTGAATTAAACAGCCTTATGAACTGGCATTAGTCTTGTACCACCAGCACCCAGCACTGTTTCACAAGAAGTCACCCCTCAACCTCATTCTGCTGTTCTTGCCTTCTGCCACACAACTTGATCTGATCATCGTAGAAATTGTAGTGATGAGAAACCTACAGGCACTCTTATGTTTTATTATCAAGGTACTCCTTTCTTTGTAATTTCTCCTTTGCAGTCATATAAATCTGTCTCCTTGCACTGCTTCTGCTTAGCCTGGGAAAGTCATTCTGGGTTTCCTGGGCTCCAAGGGAAGGCAGGAGCAAGCCAGCTGCCAAACTCCTGCAGGGATAAAAATGTTTATTTCGACATCGTGCTGGTGCTGCAGATACTGGGATGAACTAACGCTCACTGTTTCTGTCCTGTCCCACCTAAAATAACGAAGGACAGGCAACAACTGGGAGCTGCCCTCAAGGTCTGCCCTGACAAGGCTGCACGAGCTGCAATGCAAGGTGCGTGAGAAGCAAGCTGGAAGGGGACCCAGCATTGGGTTGGGCACAGATGCTGCCAGCATACAGAAAACCATGACCTCTCCAAAAATTAACTGAAATCAGAAACACACCCACACAGAAATTCCTGAGTCAAGTTAACGGAGTTCAGATAACTCATAGGGTTTGTTTTGCTTTGGGTTTGTTTTTCTTTTCTTTTCTTTTTGTTTTTTTTTCTTCTTTTTTTCTTTTTTGTAAAGGACTTTCATCTAGCACCTCAACCTCTTTCCACTCTACGCCACCCTGAAGTGCTGTCATCTCCTCTTTTCAAAATGACAGCTGAACAGGGGCACAGAAGGAACTGTCTTCTGAAGAGCCAGTTTCTTCTCCAGTTATTTATGGATTGCTATTGAGACTTTCTCAAATGCATGCTACCAGCAGAAATGCAGACAGGCATTTTAACAACATAGCTGATGCATTTGAAGCAGAAAAAGAAATATATGGAATATGTAAAATCAGCCCTGTAAGCATGTCCACTCATACAGAAGATTGTTTTTTTCAGATTAAATCAATCGTAAGGTAATTATGTAGCATAAATATCTGAACCATAGTGCCTTACAGCTCACTATTTTGAAGCAAATTACCTGCCTGCTGTGCTCAGGTTTAGGGATAAGAATTTAGAAGTTTTGTTGCTGGGCCAGGAGGACTAGCTTTGTACTGGTTCCCAGCACTAAGCAACAGCCCTGTTCCTGCTTGCAGACTTCTGAGTCTCTCCTCTAGCACAGTGTTAGGAGCATTCTTCAAGATTATATTCAAGCTTGAAACTTTGTACACTCATTCCTATGGAGAGCTGCCCTGTCACTTCATTTACTCTTGGTTGTAAGCAAGTTGGGAGCATAAAGCACATAAAATTTTGAGCAGTTACATTCTCTGATCTCTGACTCCTTTCCCGAGTCACATATCACTCACAATATTGTATGTAAGCTCTTGGTGATTTATTTTTTTTTTCAAAACATGTTCAATTCAGTCTATGCAAGATCAAAATCGGGAGAAGGAAAAGATCTGGCTTTCTTTTTTGTTTTCAGTCTAAGAAAGTGCTGCATGATGGACAACTCATTTACACTGCTGCCCATTGGCAAATTGTTATTACACTATTTAGACAAAATTGTCTTTTTGGCAGATGTTCATTAGAGGTAACTGCATTACAAACAAAATAATTGGGTTTAGCACTTCTTATATTATTTTTGTAGGAATTAAGGAACAGAAATGGTTCCAAATAAATCAGTGTATGGATACCTTATTAGCAGTAATCGAAGTTCAACAGATTATCCAGTACTTCTTTGCCAGATGAACTACAGTAACCAACAGTGTGGGTCCTCCTGGTAGCATACATCCTCACAGCTCACATCTATTGAGATGCTGTCCAAGGTAGCTTCACCACCTATTTTCTTTAT
>NW_008666469.1:9326-29588 GCF_000695815.1 Acanthisitta chloris | reverse complement strand
TGAACACAACCACAGAGCTGCCAGCTGTCTGGACTGAACAAAAAAGGAGGATGTGAGAGCCCTCTGGCTCTCCCCTCTGCTCTGTCAGCCACAGATCATCAGTGGAAATTGCCTTCAGCAGCCTAGGGCTGCTTGTGCCATGGGCAGACTGAGGTGCCATCTCCTGCCCTCACCTTCTTCTGCCTGTGCAATTCCCAGCCCCTCAGGAGGTCCTGACCTAGAGTTGTGGTCACTAAAAAGCACTGCCACACATGAAAACAGGCTCCTGACTGCTGTTCCTCCACCCTTCTTCTCAAATATAGACTCATTTGGCTTTTACCTTTTGGATATGGAAATATAGCAACCAAAGAAGACCTTACCTTACCCACAAAAGGTGGCCAAACTAAACCTCACTTCTCTATTTACACAAAGGTCTCACATTTCTGTCATTGTTTCAGGAACTCACAGAAGTACCAAGGGCTGGATTTTCTGCAGGTCATTTCCCATGTGTTGCTCAGGACCTCTTTTTTTTCCCACTTTTTATACATATTCCATCAAGAGCTGATCAGTTGAGAGTAACTTCTTTGGTAGATTTCTTTTTATACATTTTTTTTCTTGCTATTTTTTCTTGTTCAGAGCTGCTCACCTTGGTGACTAAGTGCTTTTTGGTTACACATTTAAATCTCCACAAAGTTCTCTTGCACTGGTTTGGGCAAAGGAAGGGTTTGCACTGGCATTTTCAGTTTTATAGACTAGCAAAAGCTGTATCTAACCACTTTGAACATTTGTCTACTAACTCCATGGCCCAAATTGGCATCAAATAAAAGTAAATTTCACCATGGAAAAAGTAGAAGCTGACAGAGATGGCACCTTTATATTAGACAGAGTTGCAGAGCCAAAAGAGACTATTTGAAAAAGAATGACAAATTATGGCTTAGAGGATGATCAATAGCTAAAAATACTGGTTTAGCATACTGTTTCTAAATCTAGGACATCTCAAAGGGGACATTATTAATGACATCTCTCGTGGTTCATTATTTCCGTGAGGAACAAAATTACTTCGTAAAGAGAGAAGATTCTGCACATATAATCAATACAGTAAGCATGTTTAAAATTCTAAGTCTTACATACCTACTCACATAGGAGCACAGTTTTAGTGGATGAAGGGCTCTGTCCCTACCATGAAGCCCTTGAGAAAAAAACCCCTGATATATTGTGTATATACAACATATACTTCTTGCATTGATGCTGTATATGAAAATATGGGATAATATAGGGGCCTCTGTAAAATGTCTGGTCCAATCCCTGCTCACTGGAGCTGCCTCCAGAGTTTGATCAAGTTGCTTAGGTCCTTGGCCAGTCAAGTTCTGAACACCTCCAGGTTCTGAGAGGTTCTGCATTGCTCCCCAGCTTGGAGTCATTGGTGAGCTTATAGAAGCTGTCTCTGTCCCATCATCAGGATCAAAGACAATACACATTAATGTCACCTCTGCTAGTGTCACCTGCTAGTGTCCAGGCAACAACTGCCTTTTAACTACTGACCATGACTTTTGAAGCCCAGCAGTGCAGCCAGTTTGACACTCACCTGGTAGTTCTCTCATCCACTCTGTATGTCTTCAGTGTAACTACACAGAACCTATGGGAGACCATGCTGCATGCTCTGTTAAAAGTGAAGGTGTGCCCACTGCTCCCACCTCATCCACTGAAACAGACACGTCAGCATAGAGGGCAATGAGGTTTGACAAACAGCATTTGTTCTTAGCAAATCCATGGGGGCTGTTCCCAGTCACCTTCTTCCTCAAAGAAATAACTTCTGGGACAGTTTGTTCTGTGATCTTCCCAGGGACTGAACAGGTGGTATTTCCCTGACTTCTCCTTCTTCCTTTTTTTGCACATGGTTCTCCTTTTCCAGTGGTGAGGAATCTTCCAGCTGCTACAACCTGTCTAGCTCAATGTCAGTGGCTCACAATGGCTTTGGTCATTTCCCATGGCACCACATGTATGCATCTTGTCTGGTCCCACAGCACTGACCACGGCCACTCTGCCTCAGTGCTCCCTGACTGACCTTTCTCTCTCCTATATCATTCATCCAACACTGCCCCTGGGCAATGGGACCAGAAAGGACAGGGTACAGACAAAAGCAGGGCAGGCAGTCTTTTTGTCCCTAAGGCTCCAATGCAATTCAGCAGCAGGGCTGCACATGCAGAGCAATTGCACATGCACAAAATGATGAGACTCAATATGAGAACATAATCTTTTGGTATTGGGCATCTTCCAGCTGACTTCTGCCAAATGGCTGTAGCAGGCTACTCACTAAATCACAGGGCCCCATAAAATGCTGGAAACACATGCACTCCTGCCTCTGCTAGTGCTGCCCAAGAAGCCAAAACAACTACAGTGAAATATAGGCTTGAATGGTAGTTTTATATAATACTTCATTCGGAGTGGAAGGAAACAAGATTTTTTTTTCATTTTGATGTAATTTCCTCGTAATTTGGGACTCACATTTTTAATGGAAGTCTTAAGGTGAACGGAACTAAAGAGAACTATAATCACAGCTTACACAGAGGTCAGAATCTATGCAAAATTGAAGTTATAGAGCATGGAGTGATTGTATTGCTTATTTGTATCAGTTACTCATACTTAGTCCAGACTTTCATCTCACTGGAATGCAAACAGTACTTTTTCAAAAGTCGTTAGTACTTTGTATGTAATAATATCTTTCTTGGAGCCACTTATGAACTTAAACTTTAATGATGAAAACTATAAAAATCACTCTGAACAGCTAATTTGACAGAATGGTACTCCTTTGTACCAAGCTTATACTAACATGCTTAATAATATGTGAAAATCATGCATATTTATTTTTAAATTAATTACCATTTTTGTGGAAATAAATAGACAAAATAAGTGTATAACAAAATCTTTAAATTATTTGGACTTTGCCTTAGGGAGTTGTAAAAAGGGTTATCAGCAATCTGCTGCCAAACAGGGGCTACCAAGAAGAAAGGACTCATCTTGGTGCTACCAAGAGAAAGAATGAGAGGCAATTTTTGAACATCATAGCAAGGGAAATTCCAGATGGACATAATAAAAAAGTTTTGGTTAAGCCCTGAAACAAAATGCCCATAGAGAGTGAGAATGCCCATCCCTGCAGATATTCAAAACTCAGCTGGGCAAAACATAAATATATATATGTATAGTACATTATGTGTATGTATAGTACTTCAACTATGATTTTTTGTAGACTTTTGAGGAGCATTTATAGATGGTATCATTCTCTGCTGTATCTTGCCCTTAACTCTGAGACACTGCATTTCTTGAACCTAGACCTATATATACCTTCAAGGGGTACCATGAGTGATGTGTGCATCATCACATACAAGCAGAATTTCACTCTAAATTGTCCTCTGCTACTTGAGCAGAGAGAAGCATCTACTTCAAACCAGACAAATAAAATGCTGGATTTTTCAAGGAAATTGTTGATGACAACAAACATTCAAGAAGAATCTGTATTTCTGACTCCCTTTTAGGGTGGTGTTATCTTCTGCTCTGATGAAAAGCATTCTTTTGACTCTCTCGACAGTCCACAAGAGTGAGACATAATTAAAACATTTATATCATTATTATGCTTAAAAACCTGAATTGTAAATCTTGACAGGATTGATCCCCACTTACACTTGGGTCCCATTTTTATTGCACTTACAATGTAAAGATAATCAATTAAGAACTGGAATTGATACATTTTTAATACACACTAGTACAGAAGGCCAGAAGAGGCCAAATGAGGTATTCAGAACATCCCTTCTCTCTAATATAAATTGGTACCTCTCTCAGGAATAACCAGGCTTTGGCCCTCTAAACATGAAATAGCAGCTAGCCTCAGACTCTGAAAAGGGGATAATCCTTTTATTGAGTTTACTGCTTGTTTGGTACGTGGCATTGTATTGCTCTTTTTTGATTTCAGTTTGGAATAGTTAAACTGAAGAGACACCACTCAATCATATTCTACACTTCAAGGTTCTCCTAGAAATCAGGAGGATTGAAATTTAAAAGCAGCATCTTTAAGGACGTGGCTAAAGGTCCTGGATGTATCGCATTAAAACTCTCACATACTTCATGTCCTATTACCTCTTTTGCTGTTATTACTGTTGTTTTCAGGTTGTAGGGTTTTTTAATTGTATTTTAATTATGGTTATTCTCCTTCCTTCAAATTAATTATCATTATGTCTTGAAGTTCCTTCTAGCATATGGTCATCCTCTCATGCATCATTTTCTGTGAGATACTATACATCAGCAAAGCAAATTACTGCTGACAACCTATGTACATACTTGCCTCTAAAGATCTTACTATTTTATGTTTTAAGCCCATGAGAAAAAAGCCCAATTAATCACTCTGACTAGAAGAGTCCTTTTCTTTCCCAGGAAAGAATTAAGGAACAAGCAAAATATGCTTTTCACCTTCAGCCTCAGCTATGCCTGGTACAAACTTCTCCCAGTTTGATTTCATTTAGCCTCCCTGATAAGAGAACTCTTAAAACTTTTCAGTTATTTGTGACAGGTACACTCACTCACTAAAAACTGGTTAAATATCAGCTTGTTTCTTATGTACCTGTACAGTAGGGAGTCCCAACACCACTCTCACTTACATACCCATAAATACAGAGAAAATGTTTAAATAAATAGCAATACTTTCTGCATGCCACCTGTAACAAGACTGGTGTTGGATTCATTGATTTTTAGCCAACATATGTAATTTAATCCTGTTTCAGGTAAAAGGGAACTCCATATCAGAAATACCACATTATTGGTAGCAACATCCCATTTTTGTCCAGATGACTTCTGTTCTGACCTATGTTTCATTAGTTTGTCTTCGAGTGCTCTGGATTTTATTTTAACAATTAGAAAAACAGCATCGTATCATTTTAATCTCATCCAAATTTCAAAAATTTCATTATGATGGTTGTTTTCTCCAACATGTCTAATGGGATGAGAATTTTTCCTAAAGACAGACATTTAATCTGCTCACATTTGCCACCAGATTTACCAGGACTGTCTGGTGGACATGTAAATACAGAACTGGTTTAAAATCACACTCAGATACAGTCTCTGCTTTGTATTGGCTTTGCCTTTTCCTGCTGGCACTGCCGAATGTCTTAGTGTACTGGAGATGATCAGGAGGGAACCTTTAACCTATAGACACTTCTTACTGTCTTGTGGCAGCCAGAGGTCTCTTCCCCAGTTCCCATTGAGCATTTACCCACACAACAATGCCACTAAGTTTTCATTCTTTGTACTCTTTCCACAAAATAATCCTTTGTCCTGAATCCATAGAGTGCCACTGAGGGCTGTAATGATGCCTTGAAGATGGATAATTGTTAGATTTTTAGTGCCAGCTTCAAGATCTGAATAGAGCTGTGTTTTCTGAGATGGACTTTCCATCTCTCTCCTTTCTCAGCACAGGTTGTGTGCAGATGAGATGGAGGGAGAGCAACACATCTCACCACATAAGGCAGCGGAATAGCATTGTATCCTCCTATGAGACCCTGAAGGTTGATATCAAGCCATGGAAATCTCCTTGGAAAACCACATAATGACTCGAAAGGTGAACGTTCACCACAGAAATACAGGGGAAGATGGTGAGAGATATTTACAATATTACAGCCTTAGCTTCATGCTATAATGTCTATTTTGAAACCATGCACACTGAAGTATTTTTGGGAGCAATACAAAACCTTACTCACAAGGTATGAAAGTTTACCATCTTCTACTAGAGACTGAGTAATCAGTTTTTTTCTTGCATAATACTGGGAAGACTAGTATTTTACCTAGGTTTTCAGTTTCCATTACAAAAACTGCACATCAACTCAGCTGCAGTGCTTCGTCCACCAATCCCCTTTTACTTTGTCCATGCAAAACCTGGGAATATACACAAATAGAGACCTGCTTCCAGGAATCTTTTTTTGCTTAAGAAAAAAGGCATCTTCTACATTTTTCTGAAACAGGCATCCTCTGTGACTTTTGTCTACTGATTATTGATCCTCCAGATACCCTTTCACAGACTCCAAACTTTCCAACTTTCAATCTCGAGGGATACAAGCCAGATGAGATCTTCAGGCTGCCTTGCAACACCATTTTAAAATAACTCAATGCTTTCTACTTATTATGTGAAAGTAAAGCTGTTTACTGCAAATTAGCACAGACTTCTAAAAGACATAAAATTCAAAGAAGCCACTTTCATCTCTGATTTTCTTAAAACAGAAATGCACTTGTTGCTGAATAACTTAATTTTGAAAACTACAGTGTATGGCCTTTTAGTATAGCTCTCTACCCAGAAGTTATTAATGTAACATACTTTGTGATATATTTTCATGCAGACTGGTAGATGGATGACTATGATTGACTGCAAAAACTGCAACAGCTCACAAAAGGTGAAGTTTTCACTTGATATGCTGTAGATGAATGGAATATTCTTGATTAAACTGTGGTACACTGAGGAACTCTTTTATGCCCTGTCACTGCTAGGTACCAAAATGAAATACTGATTTCTGTTCTAGTAACTTCTTCCTTAAATTCATAAAAAATGGTCCAAAACATTAATTTTGGGGGGAGGAATTTATGTATGTATTTAAACTCCACATGATTTCACTGTTTTAATGCATGTGAAAATAGAAACTATGCTGCCAACATAGAACTAAGTGTTCATAATTTCAGATATCTCTTGGAAGAGGTCTCATGTGGAGATGAGGCTTTATCTGTGTTGACAGCCCTCTTTATATTTGATGATTAACACTGGTCCTGTTATTAGGAGACACTTAGCACAGTGATCTAAATATGGAAACACCAATTAAACAACTAAATCCATGCTTTGCTAATGCAGAGAGTAGAATTGTATTGTTGTTCATGGTAACAATATATACACAATATCTCTAGAACATATGGGATTGCAAGGTGTGGCTAGGGACACTGTCACTATTCTGAAACATTTACTGTAAAAGTTACAAATGGTCACCTTGTTTCAGAAGGATTCAGTGGATTATTATCATACATGAGCATAGGTCATGTTTTGCTATTTAATAAGTGTACTGCTTACTATCCTGGGTCACAGGATTCATCCAAGAATTGTTATGATTTACATGTCATTAATTGTAAAGAATTACCACCACAACCGTGGCAAAGAATTAAGTGATGCATATTTTGGTTCAATGAGAGTAGTTAAGAAAATGAGATGTGTTAGAACCTACATGACAAATTAGAGGTTGAGAAGTAGTTGATTTTATTATTTTAGCACCAATATACCCATACCATCATTTTATCAGCTACAGCTGAATACTCTTAGAGAGGTGTTGAGCATCCCATAATTCTAAGATTCACTATTTATTTACACAAAGACTAGATGAAGCATGCTTAATTACAGTTGTATTTGTTATTTCCCAACAGAGTTAGACTCCAGGTTTCTTAGGTGTTTTAAAAGGTGTCCGCAATGTCATGACTACAAAGAACTAAGATTATATAAATATAAGAGCAGAACAATGCCAAAAAGAATACCCATGGACTGGATGGATTTTAACTCCAGCTGAGTTTTAAACCTGAGTAAGTTCTCTCCCATAAGACTCAATGAGATCATCGATTTAGAAAGAATGTGACAAAAAAGGTTCTGAACTCATCTGAATATGCTTTCACTGCTCTTATGTCCTATGCAGGCTTAAATCTGCACGGCAGATGTTCAGTCATGTAAGTACTAGGTGTACTGCTTTCCCAGAAATGCAAAATTACTTGAACACCTATGAGTACTTCTTACTGCTTTTTGAAAGGAGTGGTGTGAGACATAAATAAACACTGGATAGCCAAAACCAAAAAGACCAGCTTGCCAACAAGGGAATGCAACTGTCCTGATGTGTCCAAGTCGACCCACCGGTACTTCTGCTGTTTCCATACCAGGTGTTCCGGATGTCTAAACTGAATTCATAAGGACTGCCAATTCCAAATTGGGAAAAAAACCATCTGTTTATTAGCTCTCCATGTCCAGGTGCAAGGCTAAAAGTGAAATACTCCCACGTTCTTCTGCTTTATCACTGAGGAGCTTGATAATGGTCCCTTCCTGTTTGGAAAATTTCTGATGAAGCATTCATATCCTGGACCCATCAAGCTAAAGACCAGAGTGTCATGGATTAAATTTGCTCCCAGTAAAGCAAATGTTGATAAAACACATTTTCCACTGAGCTATATTACAAGCAGTAACAGCAGTTTTAGACCTGAAGGTACTGAGTCAAGCAAGCAGTTCAATGAACCTGGTGGGTTGCCATAAAAAAGTCTTCCTGGGGTCCTCTTGGAGATTTTCACATACAAACGTGGAAGACTAAGGCCCAAGGGTTTTCACAGACTAGCCACTGGTAAATCTGCTTTGTAAAGCTGTAATATATTGTCATGATCCAGCATACTTGAGGAAAATGACTAAAGAAATAACTGTACTGGATTCTCAACTAGGCAATAGCTCTCAAAAAATGATGCATAGGCAACCTATTTAAAAGAAGCAAGATCTCAAAAGGACGTGCTACATCAGGAGACTGTGAAATCAGTATTTCCCTAATCAAGCTTTCCCCATATTCAAGCATACAGAAAATGTTAAGCCCAAAATTACAAAATATTTGAAACCAGTTAATCTTAAGCAAAGAAATAGCATTTAGTATTATGCAAGTGATTATTCTTTGTTATATCAGTATATTTTGATAGATCAATATATTCATGCTTTTGCTGTTTCAGAATTTTGTCAGGATTAATACAGGACTAAATAACATGATTTTCAGTAAGACAAAACTTTCTTGCTACTCATACACAGAAATGCTTTCAAGGACTCTTGATGCTCTTGCTCTGGCACAGAACCTTATGTCAAAAATATGCCCCCACCTTATACCTAACCAAAATTTCAGCCTGTTTAGTGAGAGGATGGTCTCTTGTTAGCAATCCACTTTCCCTTTCTCTTTGACCTTGGAGAGAACTGCTGGCAAGTTGGAATTTTTTTGATCATTGCCTGAATGACAAAAGGTCGAGATCTGTATAAAGACATTTGCTTCTCATAAAAAATCTTAGCACAGGAGTTAGCAGGGCTTGTCAAGAGGGCTTTAAACTAGATTTTAGATGGGACAGGAATGCAACCAGACTTGACAGAGATAAGGTGTGCAAAGGGGAGAACTATAGCAGCCACCCAAGTAGCAAAAGGAGGCTTAATAGGAGATACCTCCAGTGAGTACATGCATCCAAAGACATAACTATTAGTTAAGACTGTGGGGCATCCCGTTGTCTTCCCATCCCTTTTCAATACCCCTACTGGGACACTGAAACAATCAAATGCTTCTATAAACTGCCTGTACATCTATGCATGCAGTATGTGGTACAAACAGGAGGAACTAGAGATCTGTGTGCAGTTACAGGGCTTTGATCTCACTGTGATTACAGAGACATGGTGAGATAGCTCGCATGACTGGAATGTTGTCATGGAAGGCTACATGCTGTTTATGAGAGACAGACTGGGAAAGTACAGTGGTGGAATTACCCTCTATGTGAGGCAACACTTGGAATGTATCAAGGGTGGATGACAAGCGAGTCGAGACCTTATGAGTTAGGATAAAAGGAATGACTAGTAAGGGTGACGTTGTGAGTGTTTGCTACAGGCTGCCTGAGTAGGAGGAGGAACTGGATAAGGCCTTCTAGAGGCAGCTTGAAGTAGCCTCAAAGTCACAGACACTAGTTCTTGTGGGGGACTTCAACTACCCTGACATCTGCTGGAGAAGCAACACAGTGAAGCACAGTCCAGGAGGTTTCTGGAAAGCATCCAGACTGCTGTGTCCAGTTCTGGACTCTTCAGTACAAGAGACATGGAGCTCCTGGAGTAGGTCTAGCAGAGGGCAGCAAAGATGGTTAAGGGACTGGAGCATCTCTCTTATGAGGGAGTTGGGCCTGTTCAGCCTTGAGGAGAGACAACAGAGAGGAGACCTCATCAATGTCTCTAAGTATCTGAAGGAGGGGCGTCAACAGGATGGAGCCAGACTCTTCTTGGTGGTGCCAAGCAATAGGACAAGAGACAAAGGGCAAAAACTGATGAACAGGAAGTTCCACCTGAATTTGAGGAAGAACTTCTTTACTGTGCGGGTGATTACGCACTAGAACAGATTGCCCAGAGAGGTCATGGATTCTCCCTCACTGGAGATATTCAAGAACTGTCTGGATGCAATCCTGTGCCATGTGCTCTAGGATGACCCTGCTTGAGCAGGGAGGTTGGACCAGATGACCCAATGTTGTCCCTTCCAACCTAACTGATTCTGTGATTCTGTGAAAAATTGTAAAGCCCATCACAATGAAGAGCTGCAAAACATAAGTTTAATAGGCTAAAAAGTGATGCTAATTTGCAAGAACTTCCACTCACCAGATCAGTCTGAATACAGGAACCTCTAAAGGAAATGGAGAAAGCCTGAAAGACACTTTATCACACGTACTTTATCAACTTGCCACCTGTATAGACCTGTAACTTCCAGAAAGCCAGTGCTTCAGAAACTAATTCCATCTTAAAGCAAGACTGACACTTTTATATGTGGATACAGTAACTTTTAAAGTTATTTTCGAATTTTAAATCACTGAACCTGCCTAGCTAAAGAGAACCTAGGAAAATCATGCATCAGGACTTCTCAGATGTGATCCTTGGTCTCTGAAGCTCAGGGCTCAGGCTCCTGGTGACTAAAACCTCTCAGGGCTCAGGCTCCTGGTGCCTAAAACTTATCTGTTCAGACATCTTCCAGAGTCAAAGGGGAGAGCCTGCTCAGTGCAGCACATCCTATCCAGCATCTCTTTGTCAAACATAGCCCAAAGTACTTGGGCTCCTAAATTGGGTCCTCAGAAGTTTTGACCAAATGCACAATTCTGGACATGATTCCTGACTTCTGCAGATTTTGACAAATAATCTTTCAATACATTTTCATTATGATTTATTCAGCAAAAATAATTTAAACATGCCTTCCTGCTCTCTGCCTCAATTTTCACAACACCAAATGCTGTTATATGACAGAAACTTTATTCATGCAAGGGAATAACATTTAAAATAAGAAAAAGCCACAAAAAAACCCACAAATAAAGCCAAACAAAAAAACCCTTCAACAAAATCATCCCTTGAACTTACATTTTTCACCCATTTAAGTAGCCCCTTATTGAGGAAAAGCTTCCAATGAATGGACTTTCAATTCAATTTTGAAAAATACATCAGAAAACTGAAAGCAAACGATAATCTTGCTTTTGTCACAGAAATTGCTTACTTTGAAACTGCATTACTTTCTCCTGCTTCATTTTATAATTTTTTTCTCTCCACTTCTTACCAATGGAAACTGATAAACTCTTCATCTTTGTAAAAGAATAGCAAATAATTTCCCTTAGACTTTCTAGTTAGCTTGCTCTATTTTCTTCTTCAAACCTAACCAAACATGTTTTGCACTGTATTTTCAAGCCTCAGTTATCACTATATAAAAACTTCAGAAGTTTCCACAATTAGACCTGTTACAATAATTGATTAATTAATTAATTTTCTATAGCACAAGAGCCAATTGAAGTATTCTAATAATGAGCAGGAAAGCCTGAGTATCTCTTACTGATAATAATTCATTGATTTAGGTGTCCTGTTTTTGACAAGTTGAGAACTGAGCTGCTTCAAAGACATCCTCGGGGCTTTTATTATATTTTTCTCCATAGTGAAGGTTATGCCAATCCAACTCCAATAATTTTTTTCCCCGAATGCTCACTTTTTTGGGAATATCTATTGAGGACAGCATTTCTCCTTATGGAAAGCAGAATCTGGTCTGACTCCAATTTTCTTCTTGATCTCAGACTGGCTTGATGTCTCATGCAAAGAGTGTTTAGGAGCTAAACTTAGTGGCTACATCCCATACTAATGGAAGCTGATAATGTGCAGCAGGGAGAAAACACCTTGAATTGTTCATGGGTGAACAGAAAACATGAACATGGAAACCCCTTAGACAGCAGGGGAACACAGGCAGAGAGAGCCTGAGAAAGTCACAAGCAGCTGGATTTGTGAGTGCCAGGAGGATTCCTAAATGTTCTAGATTCTCAGAGTTCTTAAACACTGCTATGCACATGCTGAAATAAAATGAGATTTTTTTTTAAATTCTCTGAACTTAAAATAAGGGCTTTCAGCTCTACTCTAATTCCTGCTACGTACAGGATTTGAATCGGTTTTTTTCCCATTGCTTTGCTCTTTAATTTCTTTTATGAAATGAAGCTCATAGTTTGTCAGTCACGTAGTTCAGAGTACATATTCTCCCTGCATTTACAAGATGGTCTTTCACAGCATGCTTCTGTAATTTCAGCCTGTTTCTTCAGAGCCAGCAATGCATGAGATGTTGCCAAGTCTTAGCTTTATTTTGCTGTCATCCCTGCGATCTTTCGTACTTGCCATTTCACAGGTAGGTTGCAGGAGAATCTCAGTCCTCTCTCAAAGACTATTCTAGTTTGAATTGCTACAGAGGAACAAAGGATCAGAAAGCTAAAAAAAATTATTGAATATTGATTTTTTTCATTTAATAATTTATAAGTCAAGCCATAAGTGTTTAGCTGTTAGACATTACCATAACCACCATCATCATCTCTTCTTGACCACCATAGGCTGCCAGTCAACTAGCACATAAACAATGAGTTTCAGGACTACCATGTGCAAAACCAAGGTGGGGACCTTTCAGATTTCCCTAGGGAGATGCAATACAAGCAAGTATGATTGAGGATCCCCAAAGCTCTCTCTGCCCCTTCTCATGCATTGCCCTTGCAGCCTTAGGGTCATGCTGATCTGCTCATAAATAGCCTTTAGGCAATTTGTTCTGCTGGAAATAATTGAGATAAGAATAACAGGAAATCGGTAGATATTGGCAATTAAGACATTTATTGTAATTGATTGTATAGCATGCCTTATGTTATTATAAGGTTTAATAATCAGAAGCCCTTAACTAAATCATCTCTGGCCGTGGAAAACCATGAACAATACGTGCCATAAAAATAGTAGCAGCTGTAGTCATTGATGTTCTCTGATCTTCTAAATGCACACTGGAAATTGTATTATCCAAGATAACAGAAAGGGAAATGTCTTGTTTCAGAAATAGTATGAACATAATCAGATTTGTGAAACCAAATGATTTTAGTAATATGGGGCACTGTGCACAGAGAGTAGAGAAATGGGTTTATGAATTGTAGTTCACTACTCAGTATATGGCAGAAAATAAACCACAGGGACTTCATCCTTCACTGTTAACATGATTGCTATTTTTGACAATTCAATATCAATCCCATTTTCTCAGGTGCCACACATAGGAAACATGAAATGGGGAGAATGCTCAACAGAGTAGCTTCAGAGTAGCTGGTTACACACCAAAGTTACATTGGAGGGAAGAACTGCATGGAAATAATCCAAGTCATTGAAAGCGTGCTCTAGGAGTCATCCCATCCCTAATCAAGTCAACGCTGCTCATATGTGAATCCTTCGTGTATTTTAGTTGTTCTTTTCCCAACCAAGGACTTCTGTGTTATGTGTCCCTCCTCCCCAGGAAGTGAAAACAGGTTAGATATTCTTCCTAGCTGAGGAAAAAAAAAAAAAAAGCTACATTTTAAGTTGAAAAGGTAGTCCTTTAAGTCAAAATGTGTCCCTTATAGCTGGGCTAGACCACAATAAATTTTTTGAAATTATGACTTTAAGGCTTGTCTAACATGCATTTCATGGGCTGAGCCGCCCAACTGAGACACTAATTTTGCCAAACCAGTGGGTTGCAAATTAGCTGTCTATTGGTGTGACAATATACTCTGAGCTACAAAAGCAAACTCAAAAGGTAACCTCATTTTGCCAACATAATTTCTGTCTGGAGTGTTTGTCTGCACTTTTGCTTTTAAATATTATTAAACTGTAAGTGAAAATCTTATTGAAGTACTCCCTCTCTCCGAACACCACTTAATGCTGTTCCACGTCACCATTGCTCTCACATCATACTTCCATCTTTTTCCCTTAACTTCCAGTTTATCAGTAGAGATGAGTTATGTCCCCTATTCCCTCCTCCTCCTGTTGCAATATGGTTGCTTGCTTTCTCTCATGCTGCCTCTTGTGCTGGAAAGTAATTCCTTATCAATGCCCACAAAGTTACCTCAGTGTCTTACTTCATTTCCCTGCCTGCTCCTTAGAACTCAAACTACAAACAGTGATACACTTTGTAGTTAAGCCTCAGACATCATAGAATCATAGAGTCATAGACTCAGAATTTTAAGGGTTGGAATGGACTATACAGATCATCTAGTCCCAACCCTCCCTGCCATGGGCAGGGACACCTCCCCACTAGACCAGGTTGCTCAAGGCTTCATCCAACCTGGCTTTGAACACTGCCAGAGTTGGGGTATCCCCCACCTCCTGGGCAACCTGTTCCAGTGTCTCACCACCATTACAGTAAAAAACCTTTTTCTAATATCTAACCTAAGCTTCCCTTCCTTCAATTTGAACCTGTTACCCCTTTTCCTATCACTGCAGCTCCTAACAAAAAGTGTCCCTCTCCAGCTGATATGTTGCTATGACTTTATATCATGCAAACAAAATCCATCCCATTGCTGTCTCTATTCACCAACTTCCATCTGTCAATCCGCATCCACTGCCTTAAGACTTTTACATAGATATTAAACTATAGGGGCACAGAAGACCTCTTTATGTTTACAGAGCTCCTAACACAGTGAAGAGGTGATCCATAACAGGTTTATATAGGCAATGTGGCAATTCAGATAATGAGTAATGAAAAATGTTTACACAAACACTACATCTATAATTTAGTTGTAGTAGAAGGAATCAATTGTTTCTACTTAAAGGTGTATACAAAAGCTTGGAACTTCAAGCCTCAGGACAGCTGGAGGTTATAATGATGCTATAGATTAAAGGCTAATACAGAAGAAAAACCTCTCCTATATTGGAATGCTCTCCTTTGAAGTAAGAAGCAATGACCCAACAGAAGGATAGAATGCAGGACAAAAATGGACCATGAGTCTGCTCCATATATAATTACATATATGCAAAAAATTGCAACATGGACACAGCTATAAGAGATGGCCAGGACATGCTCAGCAATGTTAAAAATACACTGTTTATGTCTTTACTTAAGTCTGATTGTGTGGAATGTAGTTCTTATTAATTCCTTGTCCTTGTTGTTTAATACAGCAGTGAGCTGATGTTCATGCCATTGAATGCTGTATTTTCCTTTCCTAAGGAAACTGAATTTATAAGCCGTGGTTTGGACCCTTAGTTGCTTGCAAGATTAACAAGAAAAAATAGCAAAGCAACTAGTCCCCTGCATATTATTCATAAATAAGCTAAAATAATTGCCATATTAGAAGATTTTAATTAATCTGGAAGCTTATATAGTAATAATTTTACATTAGGCTGTTAAAAGATAGTTTAAAAGACCTTTTAGATCTAAAGACACCAGAATGATATTTAAGATACTTTTGTATCACTTAATGGTAGAGACATTTAGTCTATCAGTTATAACCTTGATATGATTCAATCTGACTCCATCTGATTTAGATGAGGTAATCAGAGATATAAAATCAGATTCTAGAGCTGGAGCCAGGAATTGTAGCGTACTATTGTTTATGCTCATGACCCAGGAAAAAAAATATAACAGGAAAAAGAAAAGGAGCCATTTCTGCTGTGACTGACTGCTCCAGTCAAAATATTTGCAAGGCTATTTAGCAAAGAACCTTTTAACTAAGGTGGAATCTAATTTAACGTATTTTACATTCCCATACCACACCTCACAGATTTTCTCATTGTAGTAAGACTTTCTACTGAGGGATTTAAGACAATGAATCCAAGGATTTGTATTTTCGTCTAGGTAAATATTTTGAGCTACTTCTTACAAAGTAACTGTTTCTTTTGTGTTTAAAATTTAACCCCTATGAAAAATGGTCTTTAAGAAGATTATATGGTTGAGAGACACTAAACATCCTCCATGTTCTGATGTTTACTGAGCAGGCTTTCAAAAGAGGTTTTAAATTACATATTCTTCAACAAGTTGGTTTATGTGAAGGAACAGCTGGTGAGTAAAGAGAAGAGTAAGTCTAACAGAAACAATGTGAAAATGTTGAAAAACTGGAAACATACGAAACTGAAAACACTTTGGGAAATGTCACTACACCTCAAAGAGCCCTCTGGTTGGTAAACAAATGAGTAGTTCCTTTCTTTGTTGTTCATGCATCAATATATAATTTCTCTAGGCCCTGCTCAGAAGTCGGTTCAGCTCATAGTTTCAGCAGAAAAAAGAATCAGGCAAAAGCAGCACAGTTTTCAGCTGGATTTGTCAGCTGGTTCAGCTAGCCCAAGCAGCTTAGTAGAAGGCTCAGGTCCACATGAAAGCATCTGGATCATGCAGAGGGAGAAGAGTTCTGAGGTCAGTTTGTGAAATCTCAGTCTGATTCAAAGCCTGCAGAAATCTATGGAAGTCTACAGATAACTTCATCCTAATATTCACAGTGCATCAACAGGTAACTTGGAAAGTAGTTATTGTACATTTCTCTAGGTGTATACTACCAAAGTTCCCTCTGCAGTCACAGAAAAGGGATACAATAAAGAGTATGAATGGTTTTAAGCTCCCTATATTAGTATTTTTAAATGCTAGCAATTCTAGTCCAAAATGGTGGTGGGGGGGTGTTGCAATGATTTGGGAGAGGGGGGTGGAGAGTTTTGGGTTTTGGTGAGGATTTTTTATGTTGTTCAGTTTTGATTTGGTTTTTCTGTAATTCCGATTTGGCTCAGAGATTTTTATCACTTGATGAAAGGACAGGATGGTGAAATCCATTGGACAAGAGTAGCTAGCTAACTGAACAGTTTGCCTCACCATTCCCCACTTACCTTGTGACCAATCTGGTTTTTCCCATTGTGGGCAACTGAGTAAACTCTAACATTTGAGGAACAGCAGCCATTTCTACAGACAGGCCAAAACACACCTCAGAAATCCTTCCCCCAAAGTCACTTTGTTTCTCAGGTTGTATAAGACCTTGGGTGCCAGGACTCCCTGCCAGGTGGGGGATTGCTTCATCCTCACACTGAAGGAAAGGTTCCACCTCCTCCCCCACTGTGCCCTGGCACAGCCACAGTGCCAGGCAAAGGGCAGGTCACCATTTGGGAAGGGAGATTAAAAGCCAATCAACGTTCCTGGCTCATTACTAACTTTGTGGCAAGGGAAGAGGGAAGGTGGAGGTTGTCAACCTTAATTAGTGCCTGTTTTGAAAGCACTTTGCGTTCTTTGCCTGACATGTGCTTCACAAAAGCCAAGAGCTGTTGTTGTTATTAACAACTCACAATATAAACATACTTGGCCTGATTTTCCTCTTGCACACAAAAGGCTTCACGCTTGTTTAGATCCCGATTGGGATGGAACAAGCAGGCTTTCTGTGGTCAGTGCAAGGGGAGGCCCTGAGAGGTGCCCTACAAGAACATCCAGAAGAAAAGCCAGCAGGACTAAAAAAAATTGTCTTAAGTGCTCCATTTCTTGAAGGCTGAGCATGGAATCAAAACAACATTGATTGTATAAGCCGTTGCCTCTGTGTGCTTCTTATTTGGTTGAGTGAAAAATTGTCTTGTTTGGAAAATACTTTTTTCCACAAACGCTTTTTTCCTTTTTACTGTGTCAAACTGCTTACGATACAGCTAGAGCTAGGGAGACATCAAAGAAATTCTGCTGAGATGCTTTGATCGGCAAAAAAAAAAGCTACTAAAAAAATAGAAAAGAAAGGAGACGGGGCTAATCAGCTTGGATCCTGAAACACTTTTCTGTAAAGCATTAAGATATTTGAAGAGGGAAAAAAAACAAACCACCAAACCCTATCCAGTTCTCAGATCAGTCCCAGAGGTTATAAGCTTTAATGTTCGGCAGGTCACAGAAGGCCCTTTAGTTTGTCCTTGATCCTTTCAAGTAGCTAGAAATAAAAACATGGTGCAGAAGCTGTGGCTTCAATTTGACATAATATCAAGAAAATGTTGATAGCTCTTCCTTGCTAATGAGGAAAAAAATAATTCTTTGGAAGAATGCCACCCCACCCTGCCAGCTGACGTCAATAGAGCAGTCACACACATCTAGATATTATAAAAGCAGGGTAACTCACAAACACATTTTGCACCTCTTTCCTCTACTGACTGGCTCCTTTAGAGATGAAACTAATCCTTCCCTTTTCTCAGTTAAAGATGTTTTTAATGTTTCCATCTTTTTAGCATTTCAGAAATAAGATCAGTTAGGAAAGAAGGTGCTGGATTTTTTTTTTCTCCCCTCCTCCTCTAATTTACAAATTACACCAAGGAACCAAACCGGCTATTTCTGAAGTCACTGTTCTCCTGACTGGTAACATAGCCCTAATATCAGAGATCTCTAAGGTTACACTGGAGAGATAATACTAATTTAGGAGGGGAGACACATGAGAGAGCTTAAATATCGTTTCAGTCCTCATTCTGCTTAACAAGGTTGGTTGTGTGTGCAGATATTTAAGACTACATAAAGTACCTGTGCCTTTACTTTTATGCTTTTTCACTTAAGTCAGTTTATTGTTTGAAGATCAGGAGGAGATTGGGATTTTATAAACAAAACAATAAAAACAAAACAAAGCAAACAAACAAAAACCCCCAATCTAAACCAAACCACCCCTCCCCCACAAAAGAAAAACCCAAACCCAAACCAAACAAGCAATCAGAGAAGCTATAGAATTGGAAAAGAAAATGTCAGGGTTCTTATACAGTTAGACCAGTTTCTAGTACTGTAGCAACCTTAACTGAAAATGTCAGGGTTCTTATACAGTTAGATCAGTTTCTAGTACTGTAGCAACCCTAACTTGTAAGTTAATAAAATGAATTACAATCATGCCAATTTGGGATGGCCAAGCTCCACATCCATAGGATAAGAATATAAGCAGGGATGATGCAATGACTGAATACTCTGGCTCCATATGAAATATCTAAATGTTCTAGTTTGCAGCAAGTATCTTGAAAACATCCCTCCGCTCTACAACCAATGACTGAATACTCTGGCTCCATATGGAATATCTAAATGTTCTAGTTTGCATCAAGTATCTTGAAAACATCCCTCCACTCTACAATGGAACTTGGAAAAGGACCAAGAAAGTGAACATACATACATGTGGAGGTTTTTTTAATGATCATTACTGGTAGCCCCAGTAATCAAATCTCTTTCAGTTAAAAGATGTTACCTTTACTACATTTAACAAGAGTGTTAGATTCAGTTATATTGCCCTTCTACACGTGCAAGAAGTAGTCTTTTTCTAGCAGCAAGCACTAACAGCTGGAAAGAAGTAGTGTATTTGCTTGCAAGTAAATTTCCTGTAAGTTACTTGCAATTTAAATAATATGCCTGTTACTTTTATATACTATAATTATTTTAAATATGATGTAAAATACACAGGATACGGCGATGCTTTTGAACAGTATCTCACAGCCAGCATTTCAGACATCATTTTAGGGTGAACTGGAATTTGGTACAAGGTGGAAAACTCTGCTCAGCTCTCCATCAATGCCTTACACATTACTCCAAGATGTCTTGAATGCATAAGGTCTCATTTTTGGAAGACAATAGCTCCAGCCCAGCATCAAGGCCTTGCTCCCCCCTGGCACCAGCCACTGCTGCCATCTTCTCTGGTGAGAAAAGAAGGTAAGACATCACAAAATGATTTACCACTGAGCCATCTTCTCTGGTGAGAAAAGAAGGTGAGAGACCACAAAATGATTTACCACTGGGACAAAATACTGGCCATTTCCTCAGGTGAGACCTAAATAAAGCAAACAACTTCTCAGAGCATTACATATTTGAAGTTCTTCAAACAATTGCCTTTCCAATTCTTTAGCACCGTACACATTTATTACAAGACTCCTAATTATATATTTGAAGTTCTTCAAACAATTGCTTTTCCAAGTCTTTAGCACCGTACACATTCATTACAAGACTCCTAACCCAAATTACTCATGGAATTGCATAACTCTAGCTGTTCTAGTGGAAAGTGTCAGGAAACTTTCCTAAGACCCTTCTTTGGGTTAGTTATGACTTTGCAAAGTCCTAATCACTCTATGGATTTTGTGTCAAGAGTGCAGGCTACCTAGATCCTATTAAAAGTACCTTTGAGAATCATTTGTTTGCAAGTAATTAGTAGAGACTTGCTGGACCTTGACAGCTGTGATGTTGACAGCTGTGATGTTTAAAAACCTTACTG
>NW_008666469.1:5710-9294 GCF_000695815.1 Acanthisitta chloris | reverse complement strand
AGAGCTTGCACATTCATTAGGATAAAACCAAAGCTGAGCGTGCCCTAACCCTTCACAACCCCTTCATGTGCTCTTCCCAAAGCAGTGAAATGTTTGTGCAGTTTGCAGACTTCTCAAATTAACTTTTACTGTGCCTTGTCATGTAGATGTGCAATAAAAAATAAAGAGAGGAAAACTGGTTCTGTGGAAAGTTCTAAGCTTTCCAAGTACATTTATTCATCTGCATACCCTCCCCTGATCCACCTCAGAAGTTAGGATAAGCATAGCAGTTCAGGTTCAGAAATGGCATGTTTTACAGCATTTTTGATTGCTAAGACTTTGAAGAAAAAGTCTTTTGCCCACACAAAACTCAGGCCCTTATTTTGTACTACTTACACCAATTAAAAAGTTAGTAGTGGTGTTTTCACCAATGGCCATGAGCTGCTAGCATTACAGATGTGCAGATCCTCTGAGCATTATGGCAATGAAGCTGCACAGATAAAACAGGGAATACTTTTGAGCTACAGTTCTTACAGCCATTCATTTCAGGAATCATCATTTCAGAAGTGTTTATTTCAATAATAATGATCATTATAATTATAATCTCCTTCAATACATATTCCTTGCTTATTTTTTTGTGTTCATCAGAATGTGGAGTGCTTTCCAACCAGCCATTTCAAAGTTTATGGTCACCACTGATCTGATGCTGTTCTTTGCAATGGACAAAAGCTACACAGGTAAAGTGATTACTGATAGTGCTTTTTAGCTTATTAAAAAAAATGGAAACTGAACGGTAAGAAATCATCTCTTATGGATAGCTGTTCTTTGAGGAGGGAACATTTAATTTCAGATAGAATAACTGGAGCACTTCTGCTTCCTTTTCACCACTGCATATGACAGAAAAAGAGGACAGTGATTAGGGATTCTATTCTAAGAAAAATCTTCAAGAGGGTTGCTTGAAATTGCACCTTAAATTTTTACTCCGAAGGATAATGTCACTACCATCTGTAAAATCTCTACATTTACAGGTGGGAAACTCTGTAAATAAGTTTTAAAAATATATCTTCTTTCAGAAATAATTGACCTTCCTCCATCGTTCCTTCTTTTCTGAGTTAGAAGAGAAAAATAATGAAATGTTTTAGTTACCCTCAAGCAAAGGTGTGAGGTTATGCTGGTGGTATTCTCATGTTTTGATCTTGACTGAATATCAGTAAATCTCAAAAAAAAAATAATTACAAGGTCTGAAAATTATAGAAGACAACAGGCCCATGAAACCCTGGAGAGCTGCATATTCTCAGTTCATGTACTACAAAAGACAAGCTCAGAATGCCTTTGATTATGTCTGTCCTTAATTATTGAAGAACAAGGTAGTATAAATAAGGGAGGGGGAAGATGTGCTCAGATCTGCAGCATTATTTATACCTTTGATATCTAAACAGGTCATTGTATGTTTAAGTTTTCAGATGACAATCAAACAGCAGAAGTTACTGTTGACTCTGCAAAGGGCTTATTAGCAATAGAGCTGGGCATACTGGTTTGTAAATGAATTGTTGGCAGCTAAGCTAGTATATTATTTGGAGGTTTTTCGACAATTTGACAAGGGAAATTACTAACTTGATTAAATGGTCGTCTCAAGAAATGCCACATTAGCAAAAAATGGTCAGAAACAACCCAGTCCTGGCATCAGAAATGCTTTAATTAGAGCAGTCAGGCAGTCTTTGAAAATTGTTCTGCATTTCAAGGAAAGCTCTAGAGCTTGATCTGCAACAAAATTTCATATTTGTATAGGTTCACAGTTTGGGATAATTCAAATTTGAAGCCAGATACAGCCAGGCAAGTTATCTGTTTAAACAAAGCATGACTTTTTTCTCCACACAATGCAACTGTGAAGAATAGGAGTTTTAACTGAGTGAAGGGGAAAGAATTCTTCTCCTCTTGAGCAAAGTAGATTGTATTCTGTTTTATTTATATATACTTTATACTAGTATTCCATGCTTTATTATAACTATATAATGTATTGCCTGCAGTGTATATATTGCACTGTAAAATACCCAACTAACTATTAAAGCATAGAAGGGTTTAGCTAAAGTTTTCATCCAAGGCAATTTGATGGTTAGTTCAAAATAAGCCTCTCCTCTCCAGCAGACAAAAAGAAAACCTAAGTAGCTTTTAGATGAGTGCAGCTATGAGGTAAGGTCTACCTAATATAATAATACAGGACCAATAATCAGAAGTGTCTTCCTGAGAATCCTTTTTTTCTATGCTTTATTTCAGACTCTCTTCCCTCTATGAAGAGGAGCACAAGACGTTTTGGTTTTCAGTCCTTAATCCAAAATACACAAATAAAGCTTAAAAAACTTCACTTTTTTTTAACAATGCTTCCATATAAAATTAATATAGCCTCACTTCCTGTTTGATAACCCTTCATCTAATTTTAGTGAATTGCTGGAAAACTGCTATCTTCATACATACACCTGGAAGGAAAGCCCCAGGTTAGGTCACAGATCCTTCAATGAGGTCCAGGACACACAAAGGGCCTTGGCCAGGTTAGTATACACAGCTTGTTGCTACCAAAACCATGATCTTCACTTCAGGACACACAAAGGGCCTTGGCCAGGTGAGTATACACAGCTTGTTGCTACCAAACCCATGATCTTCACTCCTTCATACATACACCTGGAAGGAAAGCCCCAGGTTAGGTCACAGATCCTTCAATGAGGTCCAGGACACACAAAGGGCCTTGGCCAGGTTAGTATACACAGCTTGTTGCTACCAAAACCATGATCTTCACTCACAGTGCAGCCAGCAGAAAGTCCTTAGGGAAACCCATGAAACAGCAGTTGATTTACATGACAGTTATAAACATGTAACTGGTCGGCACATCTGCAGAAACACAACTCTTGGCTTATGCTTTTGTAATGTGCTCTGCCTTTTAGAACAGAATAAGTGAAATATTGCAACTGTGACAAAGATTTTTGGAGTTTAATCGTTACTCAGATATCAAAACCCTTCTAACACAGTAGGACACTTGCCTCTTCCTTTTGCCATCTTCCTCTGAAGTCTCACTTTATGGACCTGTTCTCTAATTTTGTATCACAGTGATCCAGAACACAATTTCTAAGAAATGAAACCTCACTAAGTTAACTTCAATTTTCAGAAATAAGCAGCTAAAATACTTAAAACTATTTCTAGCTAGAACTAAATCTTGTATCTAGGCTCCATAGCACTGTTTTAGAAGGTTTTGATCATCTAAAACTCTGAAAATGGCTGCAATAATTGGATTTCTTTGCAAGGCAAATGGATTATTTCCTTTCTTGAAGAAAAAGGAGAGGATACCTGCTTTAGTTGAAATGTATCTCCAGGGCACACTTCTAGAATAAGTTTTTAATAAAGGAATATAAATTATTATACTGGCTAACAAATAATAAATTATTCTACTGGCTAAAGCCAACAAAACAAACAAGTCACTTATATAATTGTCGATACCCACTCAAGAGTTATGTGCACAGTACTTAAATTTAAACTTCAAATCTTGAAGATAAAACCTGCATATCTGTGGAGAATCGAGCTCTTAATGTTACCACCTATAAATACAAAACCCCCAA
>NW_008666469.1:0-5694 GCF_000695815.1 Acanthisitta chloris | reverse complement strand
TTCCCTACAACTAAATTAAAAGCAGAATCCAATGATATCAACATAAAATCCCTAAGTTTAGTCAGAGATGATTATTAGTAGGCAGCAAATTATTTCCCATCTCAATAGCAACAGAAACTTGTTCTCCAATTTTTTTTTTTTTAATTGAAAGGGAAAATATCCCAAACAAAAAGAAAAAAATCCAGGCATGAAAACTCTCTTAACCTTTCTAAAGGACCATATACGTTCTGGGCTTTATCCTTGATTAAAACAGACATGCCATGAGTGCTCCAGAGAAAAGTATGTACTCTTAGCTGAACTTCTAACTCCTTGGTTCAAAGGATAATATCTTGACCTTAATCATGGAAATATAAAAGCAAAACCAGTCAACAACAGCAAAACCCCATTGTCACTTCAGCATAATTTTCAACTGTGACAAGTTTGGCTGGCTGGGACCAAACTACAGAAGGACACCTCTTTTTGCAATGCAATGCAAATGTTGATTGAGATTCTTCACTACTACAACAGTAAAACAGATGCTGCTGCAAATGACTGGGATGCTGTCAGTTTGCTGAGATTCTTCACTACTACAACAGTAAACCAGATGCTGCTACAAATGACTGGGATGCTGTCAGTTTGAAGACAGAACTGTGAAAGCGTGTCAGAGAGTAGTGACCATTAGAACAGAAACAAAAAAAATCTTAATTTTGTGTTGTTTGACAACAGAATTTGTTTCCTATTGCAATATATTTTGTTATTTTCTACAAACTCAGGTTTTTCAAAGAAAGAGGGAATTTTAAGCATACTCTTAGCCCAGCTACATCCAAAAGGATTGGAAACATGATTCCACTATTATCAAACATCCTGGTCTTCTGGATCCATAATGGATTTTATCAGCACTTTTGAATACCCAGAAATGCAGTATGCAACTGATCTCCTACCAACATATCTGCCTTAGCTAATAAAAACAAAAATTGGAAACCAGACTCAGCATGCCAGGACAACAGCAAGCTGAGTAGGTTTGCAGTTTTCATTTTTACTTGTAGTGAGTTCAACAGGATAATTATTCTGGAGTTTAAGAGTGTCTCCAAGGTTTGGATGAAACTCTGCCAAGCTTCAGGTTATACAAATAAAGAATAATTTGGGTATAGTTTAGAAAGTGAAGAGACAAGAGGATTTTGTTTACTAAAAGCTTCAATAATTTCAGTATTTAATACCTTCTTTGCTATTGGTAGAAATAGAACTACATAAAGCTACATTTAAGGAGACTGGCTGTTTGCTGAAAATCTAATGGCTCCTTCAAATCCTGGCCTGTTATTATATTGTAGCATTTTTCATATTAAAGGACAATTATCCTTTTCCAGTGGTTCAGTCACACTGTTAACATTAGAGTCAGTCTAAAGCAGATACACTTAAAACAGCTGCAGCTCCTTTTGGAGCTGTACTATTATTGAGACCATAGGGCCATTTTGCTCGTGGTGTTTCCTCTTTTGTTCTCCCCTCTTGACAAAATAATTTATCTTTAAATGTGCTAACACCCTTCAGAGCTGGCCTGAGCACTCATCTACTTTTATCCCCTGAGATGCTAACAACCTCACAAATAACCAAAGATCAAGGGAAAAGATCACAGGTGTTCCAAAGGTAAAACCTTAACAAAGTTCTCTATCCACCCCTCTTTTTTTTTCATGAATATCAGGATTACAGCACAGTTTGAAAATAAACAGGGCAAGATGTTATATGCCATACATGTTTGCTGTTAGGCTTACACTTTTTAGTGCTAAGCATTGCCTGTGTCTTGCAATCACAAAGAAAGCCATTATCTGTCAGAGTCACCACATTCAAAAATTCAGGTTTTATTGTTAACCTGACCCTGTTGAAGGATTTGCTAGTAAGGCTATGCAAGTAATATGCAGAAATTAAATTTGCTTAACTCCAAAACTAAGCTCTATATGGCCTCACAGTGTAAATATATTTAACAAACTGATATGGTGTCAGGGGAGAAATCAGCCTTATGGACATCAGAGAGCTGAAGGTGGAGGTTTCCTCAGGTCATCGCTACACAAGGACAGAGTTAACATAGGTTTAATTTCTTTACAGAGTGCAACTCTGCATATCCTTTTCTAAACAATCTTGATTTAATTTTAAAGTCCTGTTTGCCAGTGGCTGGACTGCATATTAAGCCTAATATATGTGTCCTGGTTTTGGCTGGGAGAGAGTTAATTTTCTTCTTAGTAGCTGGTACAGTGCTGTGTTTTGGATTTAGTATGAGAATAGTGTTGATAGCACACTGATGTTTTCTTTGTTGCTGAGTAATGCTAAAAAAACTCAGTGCTTAAAATACATCTAAAAATAATTTTAAGCAAGAAATTTTCAGTTTCCCGTGCTCTGTCGGTGAGGAGATGCACAAGATGCTGGGAGGTAGCACAGCCAGTACAGCTGACCTGGAGTGGCCAAAGGGATATTCCATACCATAGAACATCATGTTGTGGTGGTACACCCTTCCCTCTCCTATGCATGGCTTCTCTACAATCTCAGGAGCCCCTGACAGGCCTTGGCTGGACCAGCTGAGCAGTGAAGTGCCCCTTTACCAGACCAGTTTGGCAGTGAAGCATCCCTGACCATACCAGGTGCTCTTACATGATATAGATGGAAACAATACTCACCGTAACGTCAGCTGCCTGACCAAGGTGGGGAACAAAGGACAATCAATTATCCTCTGGCAGCCTTGGGACATTCCCTACCTGAATCACAGCCAGGATGGAAACTTATTGATGACTAAAGCTAATCATCTCACTTCCTTATTAACAGCAGTCCCAAATGAGGCCCTTTGATCTCTCCTGGATTGCACCTGGCTGTGCCAGAACCTCCTTCTGAGTGGGACACCTCTCAGAACTCATGAACCCTCAGGTGTACAATACTTGAAAGTACAATGCTGACAACAAGGCATGGGCTGATACTCCTGTTGCTCCTCAAAGTGAAACCTATGCCTCTTGAGAAACGCTAAGGGATTTGACATGAGTATTCACTGAACTGAGGGGAATTTTTGATAGGCGCCTTTGCACCCATCCATATAGATATATACTGTTGGAGAACGGCTAAGAGAGCGGGGACATAATCCTGGGAAGGCACCTGGGAATGCAGTGTACAAGCAAGGCTCTGGAGATAGTAACTTATATATAGATAAGGAGTAACTCAGCTGGGCACATGGCAGGGGCAAGTTGTCCTTGAGGGTGAGACAAACAAGTTTGAGACAAACAGCAAGGAATGCAGCCAAGCCTGAGAAAGTAAGAGATAATCCTCACAGCTGTAACTGCAAGTAGGGAGAGTACCTGAATGCTATCTTTAGAGCCTAGCCAATTATAAATGATTGATAGTTATATGCCTGTCCTGCACTGTATAAAAAAGAGCCTGTCGGACAATAAAGTTGGAGCTTGCTGTATCACCCACACGGAGTCGGCCGCTTGCTTCCCCGCGCGGAACTTCACCTTTCCCAACAATATGCATCTCTTTGCCTGTGAATTGATTATGGTATGAATGTTGTTATTGTGAATCTATAATTAAATCATTGTTATAATTGTAGCAAATCCTATTGAATCATTTTTTTAAATGTTAAATTAGTCTATGATTAAGTGCTGCTAAGACCTTTTGCACCCTTATGTTTTTGTATCCATATCCTTTGCACCTTTACCCTCTTGTACCCCCAGTCCTCATGTAAATAATTCCAAACTGATTCTAATTCAAATTCCTTATCTATGCTTCCTCTATGTAGCAAGTGATAGAGTGAACCTTGCCATTGAACTCAGTAAAAGTCACATTGATAAATGAATTTCAAAACCTGCTTTTTACCAATACCTTTGATGGTGATTTTTTTAAGCAGCCTAACAAGTCATTCATGACACATGCCCAGTGTTGCATGTATAAACTGGGAGGAGTTGGCCAGGAGCCACTCATTGTTGTCTGGGAACAGGCTGGGCATCAGTAAGGGGGTGGTGAGCAACTGTATTGTGTATCACTTGTTTCTCTTGAGTTTTATTCCTCTCTTTATCTCCTTTTCATTATCATTATGTTTTACTTTATTTCAATTATTAAGCTGTTCTAATCTCAACTCACTACTTTCACCTTTTTTCCCTGATTCTCCTCCCCATCCCACTGTGGGCAAGGGAATGAACAAGTGGCTGTGTGGTAAATAGTTGCTGGCTGGGATTGAATCACAAAAATAAGAAATATATATATATATTTCCCTGAAGGAGGATCGTACGCTAAAACCAGCTATCCAAAATCTACAATAGAAAAAACCTCAGATCTTCTAAAATTCAGGATAAGCATATACACAGCAGTTAAGTTTCTAAATATTTAAAAAACAAAAAACAACCCTTGCATATTGCTGTTACAAAGTCTAGTTTAAGAGGCTTTTGATGACATGCAGAAGAGATTTTGGCATGTGGCAGTGGCTCTGTGGTGCCGTCAAGCATCTTTTATCTGCCCTGGAATGATCCTTTCTGGAAGAAGAGTACAGCACCATGCCACAAAACCCAGCAAAATTTGCTATTCAAGGGTTTTACTGGTAATAGGGGATATAGAAATGAATAAAAAATGTGATAAAAAAGATGTGGTGAGAGAAAAGAAAGAGGTGGAGGAAAAAAAAGAAAGAGGGTGGGGAACTGCATGTTTTATTGTTCAGCTGTCATGGAAAAAAAAATGCCATATGCCTCCTGTTGTTAGGATGCAGGCTTTTTCACCAAGGAGTCATCTGTGCTGTGGTCTTGCCAGAATAGTCTCAACATAAAAAAACACATTTCTTAATCTTACTTCTGGGAAAAGTGGCCTGGCAACATCATCCTTCATTTTAGGCACAGGCCATTTTAAACCTTGTTCTGATGCCTCTTCTAGTGCTCCTATAGACATGCTTCAATTCATATTTCATTCATGCCAAGTGTAATATTTCTTACAAACCTCTACAGGTAGAAATAATAATGTGGCCAAACAATCAGCAAATGACCCCAGAAATATTTTACAGGTTGACCTATATATGAAGTACCTGGTGGATAATACACACACAACCAATTCACAAATTCTCCAAGGACAGTTCCACAGCTCATGGAATCATAGAATTTAAGGATTGGAATGGATCTTACAGATCATCTATTCCCAACCCTCCCTGCCATGGGCAGGGACACCTCCTCACTAGACCAAGTTGCACAAGGCCTCATCCAGCCTGGTCTTGAACACTGCCAGGGTTAGTGCAACCACCATTTGCAAGTGTCTTGCCACCCTCACAGTGAAAAATTTCCTCCTAATATCTAATCTGAATTTCTGCTCTTTCAATTTATACACATTGCTGCTTGTGTTACCACTACAGTTCCTAATGATGAGTCCCTCTCTGACTTCCCTGTGGGCCTCCTTCAGATACTGGAAAGCTGCTATGAGGTGTCCATGCAACCTTCTCTTCCCCAGGCTGAACAGCCCCAACCTCCTCAGCCTGTCTTCATAGGGGAGATACTCCAGTCCTCTTATCAATGTTGTGGCTTCCTCTGGACTTTCTCCAACAGTTCCATGTCCTTCTTATGTTGATGACACCAGAACTGCAAGCAGTATTCCAGGTGGGGTCTCACAAGAGCAGGGTAGAGGGGAAAAATCACCTCTTTCGACCTGCTAGCCACACTCCTTTTGATGCAACCCAGGATACAATTTTCCTTCCAGAGAGGGCCCACATTA
>NW_008666468.1:68401-70410 GCF_000695815.1 Acanthisitta chloris | reverse complement strand
TATATATATATATATATACACAAACACTTTTCATTTTAATGCATAAACATTGAATAAAATTAGGATCAAAACTAAATACCATGCCTTAAGGAACCAGAGGAAAAAGATGGGTTTTTTTCAGCTGAAAAAAAATAAAAATCCCAAACCAGTAAGGCAAGAAAATGCCTTCAAACAACTCAAAATGCTTACAAGATGACTTCTGTCTGAAATGTAATCAAATCCACCTTGCTAATCAAAGAGCCAAGCAACACTTTGTATAGGTTAAGAACTCAAAATGTAGCTACTGCACAGCTAATCCTATGAAGTTGTTTTCAAGAATCAATGAAGATCCTTTTTTAAAGTATCACGTGTTAAAAAATGCTGCTTCCTTGAACAAAAAAAGAAACCTAACCCAAAAACTATCCTCTTAAAATCTAGTATTGTTTAGCTTTTGATAAATATGGGGTTTGCAATAAAGAAATGATAAAGCTTTTGAAATAAAGTGTATTTAGCAGCTGTGCAGAAATGGTTGATTGGGGTATTATTACCTTGTAGTAATAATGTTTCTCTCTCTCTTACCTGTTTCTTGAGCAATATGTACTCAGTGAGGCGTAGACTAATTCATGCTCAGTAGCTATTTGAAAGATGGACCTGTAGTATTATCAAATGTAACCAGGAGATACATAAAGTGGATGTGATTAACAGGTCTTCATTAGAATTGTCTGTATATAAAGTAGTCCAGGTTTTTGCCAAGTGACTACATTGTATAAACAATTTTCCCATGTGCAGGCTGCACAATATTATATGGAACATGCCTCTTAAAACATATTCTTTTGAGCTATAACTGATTACATTAAAATATTGGAACAAAATCTCTAAAATTTACTATCTTTGCTTCTGATTGTGTTAGTTTTTCTGTTCCAGTGTAGACCTGCACGTAAGCTGCCACAAATTTGTAAATGCCCACACTGCAACTGGGATAAATTCAGTTTACTTTTGGACTAGGTGAAGTATTTTATCGTCAGAATGCAGATAGTTTCCCTGGTAAAAACTGTAAGACAAAGGGCTTGTCATGGTAGTTAGCACAGTGCTTAGTCATGCAGGAGAGGGATAGCTCTAGAATGGTAAGACTATATATGTTCAAAATTGGAGATTATTCTGCATTTTATAATTTAGTTATCTTTTTAATATTATGTTAAATAGTTTTAATGAAGAACTGAGTACTTTGGGTAAAGATGCTGAGAGATCTTGAAGCCATCAGATTTCCTAGTAAACATAAAAACAATCAAGGGCTTTTTGATGTTTTTGTCTGATACAGGCCCTCTGCAATCTCCTAAAGGATGACCTTCAAATATGTTAATGTAAGCTGATAAAGGAGTTTCATTTATTTAAATTCCAGGCATTTGCTTTGTTCAAAATTTTAGACTGTTTTTGCCTTTTAGCACTTTCAGCAAGACTGTATTTCCCTTTGTGTGTATGTTAAGATACATTGCAAATATTTCTTCATTCCTATGCACTAGTCTATGTACTCTGACCCCAAAAAAAGAAATTTAATTAGGTTGGTTTAATATGATTTGTTCTTAACAAATTTGTGTTGTCTGTTTATTATCATCTTATCCCCAGGTGCTTAGAAATTGACTTATGAATAATTTGGTTTAGTAAATTTTCAGATATCCCAGTTTAGTCAACTGGTCTGTGAATCCCAAGACACATAGAAAACAGAAGAAGAAAAGTGTAAGTAATTTGCTGCCTTAATTCTGAGACCTCCCACTCTTACACATGTCATCAGGCCTGGCAGTTAAAATCTTTCATCTTATCCCCAGGTGCTTAGAAATTGACTTATGAATAATTTGGTTTAGTAAATTTTCAGATATCCCAGTTTAGTCAACTGGTCTGTGAATCCCAAGACACATAGAAAACAGAAGAAGAAAAGTGTAAGTAATTTGCTGCCTTAATTCTGAGACCTCCCACTCTTACACATGTCATCAGGCCTGGCAGTTAAAATCTTGTTTCAGTTGAGTTCTTGTAGT
>NW_008666468.1:23343-68357 GCF_000695815.1 Acanthisitta chloris | reverse complement strand
TTTCCCCTTTTTCTTGTCTGCTCTGCTGTACATTTTATTAAAATTATTCCAGGTTTTGGTCACAATTAGTTGCTTTCTAAAGACAAAAGAAAAAATGCCCAAACTGTTTCAGACATCTCTGTTACCATGATTTCATGTCTTTTTATTAATGAAAGGCCCTTTTGTGCTTCCTCTGCTTGCAGTTTTCAGTGTTTTATTGTTTGGCTGAATGCACATGACCTGTATTACTTAGCTGGTGTCTTAATAGACCACCCTCCCATAGAAATTGATGATACTGCTTTATAGGTGATATTGTTTACACTCTTAGTGTACATTCTGTTTATATACTGTTTTTAAACGTCAGTCATTCAAGAGATCTTGATTTAGACTCTTAAGTCTCTTCATGTACTTCCTTTTTATCTTCCTGTTTGGAATAAGTTGTTTTTCTGCCTCCCGAACTGAGTTTTGGTTTGTTTTTTAAGGAACAAAACAAAACTTTGAATGTTTGCCCAAGAGATCCTATCTTTTGTTTCCTCAATTTGTTGAATGTCCTTGTTCTTAATGTGCTGGGGCAATTCCTTCCTTTCATAGTATTTGAGAACTCTGATTGTTTTAAGGCAACTGTCACTCAAACTCTTGACTCCTTTATACTCTTGATCAAGTTCTCTATATAGCTAGGAGTTGAAACAACAGTCCTTACCAGTACTTGCCTGCTCGCTTAGCTGACTGAGACTATTTCCAGAAAATACTAAGAACTTGTTAGACAATTCAGATCTTTGTTAAACAGTGCATCATTTCTTACATAATGGCATCAGGGTAGATGGTTTGCCATTATCCCCACTTCCTATCCTTTGAGTGCATCTGTTCATTACTTTGGGAAACAGTCATTCACTTTCTGACTCAATTTGATATATCACTGATCCCTACTATGAGATTGGTCCAGTCTTTCTCTACTTTTATCCTTATCCAAGGGTAAAGGTATCTATTAGGTCTTAATCTCACCTGTTCTTAAACAGCAGAGGACATGTATTCATTGTATGGTGCACCTCTCCCTCCATTTTTCATTTGTATGTCCTTTTAAAGTAGTGGTTTATAACTTGAGGAGACACTATCACAGTAATATATGTAATGGTAGAATGATACTACATTTTATCTAAAAGAATAAAATCTGAGCTCATAAACTAAGTCTAGTGACTTTAGTGAACTGTGCTAAATGACTGGGAAGTATGTCATGATCAATGTACTGAGTCCAGCATTTGTGACAGGAGGAAGAAAAAGAAGAGAAGCCTGAATGAGAAAAGAGAACATTATTTTTAGGGCACGTCCAATACTGAGAAAAGAGTGGCAACTGGAAATGTACCAAGACACTGCTTAGAAATTATAAGATCAGCTAGAAAAAGTCTAACAAGTCTGAATATAGGATATTAAATTATGGAAGACTATTATAATGAATAATCGAAAAAATATAATTGAAATCTGAAAGAGAATTGCTTTGTTGACAGAAATTTTAAATAGGATTGGGTATGAAATGCATGTGCAGATTAGCAATAAGTATTACCTAATTACTCCATTTATTGAGTGCATTGGAGGGCACATTTCAAATACATGTCCAGAATATAATTTAAAAGAAAGCACACTTCAAAAATCTGTTTGCTTAGTCAGAAAAGTAAAGGGAAAATGATGATACGGATTAAAGACACTGCTCAGGAGGCAAATTATATGGAATATTTTGCTAAGGAAAATGCCATTGATTAGCATACCAGGAATTCTGCCATTTCTTGTTCACAAGAAATTTCTTATTCTAAGTGTCCCTCCCCTCTCCCCATAACAGCAAGGAGAAGGAGTTAATGAGTTCAAGGGAGGGAAGATGACCATTAAGTCTGTGATTATGGGAATCTACTGACCAAGGTGCCTGTTTAGGGTAATGTATAACAGCTGTGGCTGCTTCTGCCTATGGACTGCAGTAATGACTGCAGGATAGCTGCTCTAGTGCTGGGAACCCTAGGGGAGAAATTTGCTCTCTCCTTTTAATCTACAGTATGTAGAGCTAATTTACTTACATTGCAAGGCTATCTAGAGTTTGCATCTAAATACTTACTTGAAAATGAAATTTCTCAACAGAAGATTAACTCAAAACTTGTATGTGGTCATATGCATAGCCTACAATTTGTTGTAGCCATTCGAAATTATTTATTTAGTTATATCAGTGGTTGTTTCTTTCAAAAAATAGTATCTGGAGTGTAAACATCTGTTTTATAAGGTCATAAAGGGACTTTCTTATAGTTTATATATGGTTTTATTTAATATCTCTAAAACCAGTATATGTTTTGTTGCTATGGTGAAGAGACTTACTTTGTATTGCCTTCATTACTTTTTCCTCAAGTGCTTCCTAAGAATTACAGGTCTCTCTAACAACGAGAGCTTAGGAGCTCGTTACGTAACTACATGTGTGCTACTTCATATTGTTACTCAGTTTGTGAAAATCTCACAACACAAAATGTATTATTCAAGAATAATAACATATCTGCTGCATCATGTAATAAAAATCTAGTGCATCTCATCAGATGAGAAGCCATCTAGATTTTTGGGTTATGGTTCTTTATTTGGACGTAAATATAAAGTGTACACTTCAATTTTATAGGGGACTTGAGAGTCCTTAGTGCTACCATTCTCCACTTCCTTGGTTTTTTATCTACAGGAATTTATTTAAAATAATTTTCAGTCCCAGGGAAGTTTATGTTGTTTTGTGTGCATTGGAGGCCATTCTGCATTATCATTACAAATCCATACCAGTAGAACTTTTTGTAGTTATTTCTATACTCAAAAAGGTAATTGTTCAGTAAAAAAAACCTCCAAAAATTGGACTTCCACGCCAGAATTTCAGGTACATTTTGTCTTTCTTTGGACATTTAAAACCCTTTTGGAGACAAATGTTTTATAAGTATGATAATGTATGTCAGAATTCACAAAATATCTGTATATTCAAAATATCTCATAAATATCTAGATGTTCCTTTCTGTCTCATATATTGATTGTACAACTGTCATTTGAAAACATTTTAACATTCTTGTTTAAACAACACTTTTAACAAATAATACTGAACACTGGGTAGACATTGGTGAACAGCAAAGAGATACAAAGGGATATGTTCTCAAACTTCTGGAACTGAGTGAATGTATTTATATAGTATATTCATAATCATCCATTTCTTTTCAGATCTGAGTGCATATTTGATAGTTATTGCAGTTTTATTCCAAGCTTACAGCATATTGGGACTGAAGGTGGTCTTTGATCTACATTCATTAAAAGGTCAATGACAGACAGAAATATCACTAAATCCTGTGATTCTACTATGGCAGCTTAACCAAGACAGTAAGAGTTTGCTGTTATGTCTACATCCTTTCATGTAGAAACAGCCTTCAGGCCCATTCTAGTGCTTTTGTGTGGAAAAGGTATAAAGTTTAGTGTTTGAATACTAGTGCTATTTCATAGTATTAGTTGAAGTTGCCTTCTAAATTTTCCATTGTCTAGTCAGCCATCTACCTAAGGAGACTTGTGGAACAATTTTTAGTGTGCTCAATGCTCTAGTAGGACTGGAATCATTAGACTGTGAGAGATAATGAATGCCCCAGCTAGATGCTGCAGTCTGTCTGGCTCCTATGAGCTACTCAGCGCTTGGAAGACCACAGCAGGAGTGCTGTTCCCAGGTCTAGCTTTCCAGTCCAAGAACAACGTGGGCATACAGAGTAGCAAAGGGCCACAAAGATGAATAAGGGACTGGATATACAAAAGATAGGAAGCAATAGTAGAGCAGTACTAATGGTGTCTGTTGAGACCTTTATGGCTAGGTAGTTTTTGGTACTTCAGCTGTTTAGTTTAAGACAAGGCACAGGATAAATACAAATGTGATCTTTTGCACAAGGCTTCAGACTAGCGCACAGGTGGGCTAGGTTGTATTTTTGCCTGCACACCACTTTATGCATGATGATGCTTAAATTACCTGAATTCTTTGAGACTCATTTATACAACCTGAGCAATTAAGGGATAATTACTATCTTGTATGTTTATGTAAAATGTTAACGAAGCGCTTTCAAATGTTTGAATAGAATATGCTATAGGGACAGAAACTGTTCTTTTATTAACAATGATTTTTGTTTTGCTGAAGTTTACTACGATGTTCAGATATTGTTGCATTTAGTTGCAAATGAATTCATGGAGAAGCTGAACAAATCCATAAATTCATGACAGTTGAATATTTTGATAAGGCAATTTACATGGTCATGCTTGCTAATCTTAAACTTTGTAAAACTATGTAAATAATGTAACTTCAGGATATATAATCAAATACTTTACTGTAGGAACAACTACATTAATAGTATAAGATAATGACATGAACTTATGCTCTCTGACAAGTGCAAGATTTCAGGGGAAACCATTCTATTAGGCATATAGAAGTTCTGTAACAGAAATTTTGCATTGATTGCTTTTTTGTCAGGTAAGGAAGTGTCTTCTGTCTATATTCATGCTACTTTTGTTTCCAGAGTATATGAGCAGCATTAAATTAAACTAGTCTTGGGCTAAAATTGTCTGGGTTTTTTTCTTTTGCATAAATACTGTTGCTAGTAGTTATCTTTGGATAGCAATATATAGGGGTGTGAATTACTTTGCATTACTTTAGTTAAATATGAGACTGCAAGTTGTAAATTATCTCTAGTAAAAAGAAGTGTGAATTGAAAGAGTATATGCCTCACTCAGCATGTTGCTATGATTATTATTTTATAGTCACTCTAGAATTTTCTGTGCGTATTCATGCTTTAGAATGTGTACATCCTGCTCAGTGTGAATCCCACACAGAGCTTGTGGTCTTCCTTGACCTGTAGGATTAGTACTTTTTTCTTTTTCTAAACCTGTACTTTTGTGTCTTGACTATCCAGACAACTTATTTTGGGAATATCTCACTTGAAGTATCTATAGATTTCTGGTATTAAGTGCACATTTCCTTATGTGTTTCGTAAAAGCAATGTTATTTGAGCTATGTCTACTCTGACTGCCAATGCCAGAATCATTCTCTGTGTCACCAGTCTCGTAGCATCAGCAAGAAGAGGGTTGGAATATTCTGAGACAGGTAGGCATGTTGGCTGGCCAAATGCCCAGTAGCTTGGCTATGTCTCCCTATAATGCTTGCTTCAAAAATGGTCCAGTGAGTAAATGGTGTAGACAAACTGTGAATCCATTCTGAAATGCAGCCTCATGATTGCCTTTGCACAGCACTGTAGTTTGGCATCTTGAAATCACACTGAAGTTGCACTTACACAAATATCTTGTAAATGGGTCTTAAATTGCATTAAGGTCCCTTGGAAATCAAATGCATAAACTCTCCTTCTCCTATTAAAACATATGCTCTGTTAATTCCCATGAAAGCTCTGTAGCATGTCCTTGGAACCAAATTTGTATTGTTAATTTTTGTACAGAAGCTGGGGTGTTTCTAATTAACCACAGTTATTCTGAGTCTTCTACATGAATTAAAGGTCTTTTGTCAACATTCTAATTTCATGATAGTGAGTTCTACCTTTGAGCAATTGAAGGGGGGGGAGATTTAATTGTTCTTAGGAGATTAATAATTTTCTTCAATTTCCTGCCCCTGGGAAAGGTTAGACCCTTTGTTCCCTTGTAGCTGTGAGATTAACACAATGATATAAATGCTGAAGTTTGACTTCTGTCTTCTCCCTCTGTGCTTTCAGAATTGTTCGGGAGATTTTGTCATGAAGTGCTTCATGTGTTTCTTTAACAGCTACACCATGAGAGCACTAAAGATAAGGAGTAGGACTTATACTGCTATTATGAAGATCTATTTGTAGATTGACTTTCTGGCTCTTCACAAATACATCATCTCTGTTAACTCCACGTTTGAACTCTACATTTGTCCTCACGTGAGCTACCGTTTCATCAGTTCTTTTTCTTCATCTTGTCCTGAATCTCTATCATCTTCATAGAATTTGTGGCTGCTTGGGCCACTGTTTTGTTTTTGTGATCCTTAACAAAGGAAGGAAGTATGACACTTACATCAGAGAATTTTTAAAGTGACAAAATATCCAGTAAGTAAAACTTCCAAAATTTAACTGACTTTGTTTCCCACTAGTGAAGAGAGCAATTCACAACTTGAAATTGATACTCTGATCTGTGACTTGCCCTTTGTCAGCAGACAAAGTTCAGCATTGCTGGCTAAGCCAATCACTTAGTTTGACCTGTCATTTCTGTTCTTTACTAATATTTTTCAAAAGCATAATTCTACAATTGTGACATTATCTGTAGTATGTGAATACAGCTGCTTCTGTAAGATAAATTACTTCATGTGCTTTGGTTCCTTCCGTGGGTGTAACTAGGTGTACCAACTTAACCATGCAAAAATTCAGTAGAATATGCAAACAAATTGGCAAAACCATATTCTTTCTCGTGAAACACATGAGCTTACAGACTCGACGTATTCCCAGAGTGTGCTATTGCCCTCCCATCTTGAGGACTCATCTGCAAAACCTCGTTTGTGACTTCATGAAACAGAAGGAAATTCCTATATGCATATATGTATACTTGCAGCTATGCCTTTTCACTTTTTACTGAATTTCAGTGGGTTACTGTATTTTACTGCATTGTCAAGAAAGGTGTGTTACAATCAACATTAAGCTGAAGGAATTTTCTTTCACACATATCATGTATTTTCCAAAACCATGTCATATACGAGTCTAAGCTAGTTTGCAGTTCTGAGTTAAAACATAGTTCAAAGCATTGTTTATGTCTGATATATATATCAAAGGAAAAAACATATCTACCATGCTCCTGCTATGTGTTCCCTTTGTTCCTTATGTTATTGCATGGTGGTTCAAATTGGTTACACGATTGTAATTCGTAGTATGCTTCTTTTTCTCAATCACCACCAAAGGTGTTTGGGTATTTTTATATACCATTCAGTCCCAATCATAAAAGTTGTTATTCAACATCATGCCCAACCAAGTAATGCTTTGACCAAGCAAAAACTAGTAGAATACTTCTCATCTTATACATCTCATCATTTTTTAAAAAAAAAAAAGCCTTATTTTCCTTTTATTCAGTATTTCTCTTTATTGGTATTATTACTTCTACTCTACATCCTTTCATTTTAAAGATAATAAATACATGTATTATCAGATTGGTCAGACACGACTTACCTTTAGTGAACCCATGCTGACTACTCCTGATGACCTTCCTGAATATAATTTGTCTATTTCTAGCTCTCATTTTCTCTATGTATTTGCCTAGTGTGGCTTCTGTCTGCTGGGTGTCCGTTTTCCAGTTCTCTTGTTTTAACTCATTGCAATCTTCAGATATGTTATCTATTCCTTATAAAAATAAGGACCAGTTAATGTAGCCTTGTACAGCACTTTGAATCTGTACCAATGAAAAACATGGGGTTTTTTCTGAAATAAGCCATTATCATTCATGCAGTACTTTCAAGTTTGAGTTTGATTATTTAAATAAAAAACTAATTTTTTAAGAGCACAGATTAGTCCACTACTGGCACTGCTGTCTTAAAAGGGTTAGTTGTAGTTGCAACTGATTGGACACTGCCATACAAGATTGGTGATGCATAAGGAGAAGCATAAGCCAGTTTGCTCTGTCTTTTGCTGTGTTATATCTGGACAGAAGAAAATACAAAATCAGAAATAATGGTACCAAACTAAGAAATTGCATCCTGAATAAACATGATTAAGATTCAAGCTGTCTATTAAAACAATGCCATTTTAGCATAGTCTGTTTTGGTTTATTGTTTGGGGTTTTTTAGTGGAATATAATTTCAAATATTCATAATTTAAAGATGAAATTAGCTGGACAGTTACTAAGACTACTAAATGGATAAAATTAATATGTCAAAAATGATGCTGTAGCAGTTTACTTCTAATCCTTGAAACACAGTGTAGTGAAAGAAACTTCAAGGACTTTATGTACTGTAGGGCCAAAAAACAATTAAAGGTTTAATCACCTTTGTGATGGCTGGTAAAGTCTCTCAGGCAATATGTGTGAAACATTTTATAGTTCCATTTCAGTCATGTAAGCACTAGTTCAAATAATTGTATTACTGGACTGCCTTGTAACATTTGAATAGCTTATTTCTGCACTATCCATTACCAGTGAAGGAGACCACACTGTTTCCATAGAGATGATCTCTCTCTTTTATCTCATGTCATGTAATTCTCCATGCAACACATTAAATACTCTAACAGAGCAGTGGGGAAAATTCTTTTCTTCTATCTACCCCATTATTTTGAACTTCAGTATTGCTTATTCCTGTGAGAATGGAGATCTTTTGATCCATGTTTTCAGAAAATCAGAATGTTGTGAGACAATATATAAGTATAGAAGCAGTTTTGCCTTTTAACTGGTCCATTGTTAAAGAGCTGATAAACTGTAGTTTGTTGTCTGGATCATAGATTTTAAGAAAGGACTTGAAAACTGTGGATTTGAACTTTCCACTTAAGTTCAAAGTATGGGGGTTTCTTGAATTTCAGTTGTTGAGCTTGTGGGAGCTGAAGGATGGCAGGGTGAGGAGTGTACAAAAGGGGCTGAAGCTCTGTAATACTGGAAATACATTGGTGAGATCTGCAATGAATTGATGTAACGACACTACAGAGGTTTGCAGAGCCAGTGTGTGTATCAAATGTGTCAGAAGGTAGCAACATGAAAATGACAACTTTTTTAGATCTGTGGAAAAATTTCAAAGGCAAGTTTATTTCATAGTGGAGACATTTTGTACCCCATTGCAGTACTGAAAGGAAGCCTGCACTCCAGATTTGTTTCAGCTGTTCTTGGTGTGACTCTGACTCCTGGTTAGTATGAGGTAAACGCAAATAGCTGCACAACACCAGGACTTTTTGGCTGCCTGCCTTATCTTGCTGTGTGTGTGAGGTTAGTTACTGCTGAATAGATACAAGAAAATCAATTGGTCATTTACCATGTGAGCAAAAGGATGCACACTGGAGGTTCTTCTGGATTGAAACAAATACAGTTTATCTATTTTCTAGAACATCATAATCCATGTAGACATCCTCTCCATCACTGTTTGTCAAAGTAAAGAAATTTATTTTTCAACACAAACTTTGGCCTACACTCAGTGCTTCTGCCTCTTTCAATACCAGTCTAAGTTTTTCATTGATTAAGCAGGAAAACCCCTCAGTGTTTAGGAGAAGTGATCCTGCTTGTTGCTGAAAATTACAGCAAGTGAAAACACAGAGTCTGGATTTGAAAGTAAATATTTTTACAAATTCCTGTATGTTCACTGAGAAGCATAAAAGAAAATGCAGCAAACCCTGAACTGCTGTAGCATAGCAGTGTAGGTTTGAGTGGCTGATGATCTGCTGCATTCTCTCTTGAACAGTTAGTATTATTTAGGTGCCATTTATTAGTATTTCGTGCATGTACTGAAAGGTACATGTTTTATCTTTCTTTAAAACAATGAGCAGATATTAACTTGAATACATTCTGTTCATTTTCTTAGATGGTTTTGTTTCTGCAAGGTATGTGCAGCAAGTGATAATTAATGTTCATAGGGTGGAATTGCTAAGTCTCCCTCACACCCAGCAGAAAGGATGTGTACTACACAGCAAACTACAAAATTAAAGGTTGTTTTGAATTGGACTCTGCCGGGGCAAATCCAGCTATATTATTTGACTAAAGCTTGTGATACATTTTCAGCAGGGTATCAAGTTACTGCAACATGTGTATTGCACGTGCCTTATATACATAGTTTCTTTCTGTTGCCTATTTTTAGTTGAGTGTATGGAAAAGTACTTTTTCGGTTACTCTTAAGAAATTATTTTGCAATTAAAAAAATTTATCCAGGTTTTCTTTTGCTCAACTTTCAACTTTCTATTTAATATGCTATATGCATTTTAAAGAGACTGAGCAGGGATTTATGTGTAACATTTTTTTAAGTTTAGCTTAATAACTGATTGGTTTATTCATTGAATTGTTCCCAAGGAGTAATACTGTTGGAAAAGAAAGCATAAGATTTATTACACTTGTCAAAATTACTGTAATAAGCACCATGGGATTAAAAGTATTAGCATAAATTATAGCTATAAACTTATCAAATATTATTATAGAGCTCAATCTAAGTAGAAATATAATCGTATTATTAATGTATATACTTAACTGTGTGAAGATATGAATATTTTTCAAGAAATATTATTCATTACTCAGAATAATATAGGAATCACATTAATGAGAAGCACACGGATTTGTAAATGCTGTAGGCCCGAACACCATGATTCAGTCTGAAAAGTCTAAAACCTTGCCCCACCAGATATTCAAATCATACATTTCATAAAATATTTTTCCCTGGTTTGAGACTTTCATTCATTCATGAAAGTTAAAGGTCTTAGACATTAATGATTTTTAGTGTTTCAAAATTAAAATCTGAGTACATAACTATGGTATTGCAGATATATCTGACATTATATCAGAGAAAGAAAAAGAGAAATATATATATTTATTTATTGAGAAAAATGAGCAAGGGATGGAATTTCTCATTTATCCTCATTTGCTGCAGTGCCTTTATTTGGAGAGGATCACTGCAAGACAGCAAGCTATAGAGCAAGTGTCTTTGGGCTGCACTGAGACAAGTGTTTTACATCATGGTGGGGATTTTATGTTAACCATAACCAACAAAAACATTAGTAACTGTGTTAAGTAGCAGAAGAGCACCATGTACAATATTAGATTGTAAAGACTGATTAAGCTTTTGAAAAGGGGACAAATTCTGATCTCTTTTCTTAAAATTGTAAATGAGAAGAGGATATGGAAGCCTAAGCAGGAATAAACCAAGACTTTTTAAAAACCCTTTGTGGCCTTATAATGTTCTGTTCTAAACTATTTATGAAATTCTCAAATATAATAAAAGCAAAAGTTTTTCTTTAGTTATTCAAATTAGTACATGCGACAATTCTTGACTGCAGACTCAATTTTACTGTCCACTTCCTTCACCTTAGGTAATTATGGACTTCTCTCAGGAACTCTCAGTTCATTATGTACTCACCTGTCTAAAACACAATCTTTGAATTGGCTTAATTGCTTCAGTCTGCCAAGTCTTAAAAATATCCTGTTTGATTATCTCCATAACAGAAAATCTTATTTTCACTGCATAAGTGGAAATGCCAATTGAAACTGTATATCTGAAAAGAGGTTAACTGTTCAGAAGAAAATAATAATTTTTGTTTTATTCAGTTTATTGATTCAGTCCACTAACTCGCCAGACATCACAATGTCTTTCACAATGTTCATTTTTAAATTACTGCTATTCCCTTGCTTCAGGTGAAAATGCATTACAGGATTAGATTAAAATGTGACCAAATAAATATGTAAAAACATTAAAAAGGTTAGTGTTTCTAAGGACTATGAGACTAATAGTAGAATTGAGTCACTCTGTCTACCTTCATCAGTTAATCAGCAACGGGAATAGCAACAGAATTTTGTTAGAATATTTATAGTCAAGGAGGAAGTGCCAGCCTCTCTAGATAAAAGTGCCATCCGAATCTCTGCTTGCTGAAACTGATATAAAAATAGTAGTGGAAATAGTGTGAAGACAAAAACTCAAGTCATCACAAGCCTTTTTAGCTCTTGCTATAAAAAAAGGTTGCTAGAGTGTGTTTGGGTCTCAGAAACAAATGTAGAACTTTGCTATAAGGTGTAAAAATACTGGCATACCAAGCATTAGCTTTCCTGTCCTTATCATCCAAATAGACTAATGGTATTTCCTTTTTGTTGGGCTATGTATTCTGGGAAGAGGGGAGACCTTTTACTTGCCTTTTCCAGATCTGAGTCAGGAGTTACAGAGTGAAGCTTTTTGGGTTTTTCACTGGCTTTTAACCTGGTCTTTTCAATTGCTATCCTGCCAGACCATGATGTTACTTCTGGAGAGTGGTGAGCTTGTTTTCCCTTCCCCTCTCTGAGTTCTTCCACCTTTAGCTAAACATAGCAGTTACAGCTCATTTGCTTAACTTCAGGACCACACAAAAGTGGGCTGAATTTGTTCTGAAATGAGAACTTAAACAAAAGTTCAATAAGGCAGTTATCTTATACAAAGTAGTATTGTATTAATCGCCTGAATATGTAAGGTACAAGATTTTGTGTCAGTATGCCATTATTCTCATAAAATAATTTGCATGGTCAGATCAGAGCAGCTGTCCCTATGCCATTTGGGGGCCACAGGTTGCTCATTTCCTGTTTCTCTCCATTTCTTGTTCCTATTGTCTTTATCAATAGCTTTTAATTGCCTGATTGAGATCTGTTTCAGGAGATTTAGTGGTAAAGATTAATGTCTAGAGATGAAGCTTTCTATCTCAGTTTAGGTTTGTTGACTGCCTTTGATTTGAAAAAGCCATTCAATCCTAGTCCAGCTAGCTGTCCTTTGGAGAGACAACAGGTGAGGTTGTCTGTTATAAGCCACAATGACAAGACCGTAGCCTAGTTGTATGCAGAGGTTGAAATGATTGCAGCTATTGAAGAGCTATCCACAGTTTTAGAAAGAAGGAGGAAAAGAAAAAGGTTATAGTGTAGGGAGGAGGAAGAACTTCGTTTTATTTTGTTTTGAGGCTTAAGAATAGACACATTACAATTACTCTTGAGACTCTTGAGAGGAGGAGAACCTGAAGAGACACAGAAGGGAAGGAGAAATTTGTAAAAAGTGAGAACTGTTTCATCCCACCTTAGTGCAATGCAATAGGTGCAAACCTGTGGAGCATAGCAGGTGGTACTGAGAATCCAACAGCAATATCACATATTTGAGGGTGTTCAGCTCAGATTAGCTCTGTTCTGGTCCCATGTAACTCATCAGTTACATTTTGTGACTGTTTCATCGAAACAGAATCCACATTGTGCACTGTGAGTGCTTTGTGAAAGCATAGCAATAGAAATCCAATCAGAAAATTGGAAAATTGGCATTCAGATATGAATGTGATAGGATGAAAATAATACCTGTCGTGTTCCAATTCTAAATTAAAATGTTAACATAGATGCACCCATAAGTCTGCCATATTCAGGAAGCATAACTTTGAGAAGCTTGTTTAAAAATTTTGGTGAGATCTATTTCGGAGGAATGCAGTGCTAAGAGTGAATAATTTTCCTTTTTTTTAAATTGCTGTCTGAAAGATCTTTTCCCTGACTTTATAACCATAGAATTATCACCTTTTTTTCTAACAGTGCTGTAAATGTTTTTCGAAACGTAGCAAGAAAATACCCATTAATGTTAGCAATGCTACTTTAACCCCATTAAGGCATCTTTGACACAAGTGTATAGACTCAGCTTTGGGACAAAGTGATTCACATCTGCCCATATTGTCATCTTCATTTACTTTTAATTCGCATTTTATTTTATGACGCTACATTGCAGCTCAATCTAGGAGTTAATTGATGATTACAGATCTGTTAAATTCCAGTAATAATCATATTTGTTTTCCATAGTCATTTACCTTTAACTGTGCAGCCTTTTTGCTGGAAAAAAAAGAAATTGTTCCTGTCTGTGTTTGTGGATTTGAAGCTCCAAGTTATATTTTATTCTTTCTCTTGCTTTCTACCTCTTTTCTCCCTTGAATTCTCCTGTTTTAACATGTAAATGTTATGCACTCCATTGTTGAAGATTGAAGTGCTATGTAGAAGTCCATTTCTTTTTCTTTCTTGCATGTAGTGTTCCTGTCAGTTCAGTTTAATGTAACCTTAAAGAAGGGTTTGATTTCACATTGCCTGTCACTGGTAACAGATGTGTCCACAGTGATCTGGGGCTGAATGCATTTCTGTACTACTTCCTTCCTCAATCTTTTAGATATGATTCTATGATTATATTTTTTTTCTGTCTTTGTCCTCTGACCAGCATTCTCTCATAAATGAAATTATTTAAAGCCAAAAGCAATGTATTAAAACTAAAAGTTTTTATTGTTATATTTTCCTCAGGTTTAGGATTCAATAACTCTCAATCACAGGTTAAAACTACTTTTAATAGGATAAGATTCCTTAGAGCCTCTGAATGTTTTAAATTCATCACCTTTATTTGTCCAGTTTTCTTTTCTGATGTTTTCTAAGGTCTATGATGCAACAAGTGCTACACCATATACTAAATGGGAAATCTGCAGTAATGTTTAGTTGTGGCACTTCCTTCCAGAAAAATGAGTGAGTGTAGCATCTATTATTAATATGTGCATAGTTCAGTATGTAATATTGGCTGTGCCTTAGTAAATACAGACTCTATTTAAGTTTTCTGTCCTTGATGTTTTAATAGTTGTTTACATAAAAAGTAGTGTTATCAATCTGTTATCTTTAGTTTGATGATACATTTCATTTTTAATAGCTTAGCCATCTTTTTTTTCAGCATTTACATTCCTCTCTCTCCCCACTATCACTGTACAAACGCACAATGGATATGTGTTTTTTATGTTGTTGTGGAGGTTCTTGTTTTCCCTCAGGACAATACATCCTACTGTTCTGCAAGCAGATCTGTTCATCATTGCCATTATGTGTGTATGCAATAACTATCATAGAAGGATAGAGTAATTTAGGTTGAAAGATTCCTCAAAAATCTTTGAGTCCAGCCATTAACCTAGTACTACCAATTCCACTAATAAACCATATCCAGAAGTGCCACAACTATATGTCTTTTTAAAGACCTAGAGGGATGGTGACTTTACTGCTTCAATGGGCAGCCTCTTCCAGTGTCAATCCTTTCAGTGAAGGCACTTTGTCTAATGTCTAATCTAAACCTCCCCTGATAAAATTTGAGGGCATTTCATCCCATCTTGTTACTTGGAGAAGAGACTGACAGCCATCTGTCTACAACCTCCTTTCAAGTAGCCGTAGAAAGCAGTAAGGTATCCCCTGAGCCTCCTTCCCTCCAGGCTAAACAAACCACAATTATATCTGACCATTTACTGAAAGAATGATTGGTGGTCAAAAGGATCTGAAGTAGCCAGGTGGCTGCTTCATACTGGTGACCAGACATGCAATTGTATGATGTTTCACCAGATATTCTATGTATGATATACTCCTCTTACCTCATATTGCTTAGCTGTTTCAAAAGCAACTGAGACTTCTCTTTCCATGTAAACAGATTATGAAAAACAAAATCAAAACAAGCAAAAAAAAAAAAAAAAAAACAACAAAACAAGCCCCAAACCCTGCAAGTTTACTAGAAAAGGAATTTATTTTAGAATTCCCCAGCCCAGAAATCATATTGCAAGTTTCAGATTATTTTCCCAATGGAGAATTGCTGGCTGATACTTTTGGATGTACATGGATTAAGCTTTCTATTCTAGTAACAATCTGTATAGTGAGCATACACTGATGATGTTAGTGGTACTACCCAAAGTAATCAACAGCATCATTCAAATGTAAATTTTAGAAAATGATTAAATAAATATTCAAATGCATTCTCCCCACAAGCTCTTCTATGAATGTTACACTGTCTCTTCTCCATATGATTCCAACATGTTCTAGGGGGTAGGAATTTCCATGGTCGTCAACTACATATCAACCAGAAGATTGCCATTCACCTTTAATTTCTAAGAAAAGTCACTACAGCTCTCTGAAGAACTCCCAAATCATACTTGGAATTAATGTATTGAGCTAAGTAATATTATGAAACTGAAAATATTTATTTCTTCTTAAACCAAGTTTTTACCTTAGGGTAATGCTGAATTTGTTGACTTAAATCATTGTTAGAAATGGTCTGAACAAATTCAAACTGATGCTGTATGTGGGAGACAGCTGGTTGTCATGGTAACCGTAGTGCAGTTTTTAATTCCACTTGGTGAGTAATGCTAACACGATGCTGCTGAATAGACCGTGGCTTAGCGAGTACAAGTATCTTGATTCTCCATGTCTGTGTTACAAAGTAAGAAAATGCTTTGTTCAGACATACATACTGCATCATATTTGGCTTATTGCTTTTGAACAGAGATATTGAAAAAGCTAGAGAGATCAAAACTATACAGAGAATATGTATTTGGTGTGTCCCTCCAAGAGTCACAACAAGGTGGTAATCTTAAGAGAGTGTAAGATATTTATAACTAGTGAATATGGTTTTGTTTTCTTATGACTATATGTTGATTCATTTTTAATGTACTCTATTGAAGAAATGTAGGAATATAAAAATTTAGAATGGCAGAAGAGCACAAACTGGCCAATCAGCTCTTTTTGTGTTTATGTATGGAAGAAAATAGGACGTGAACTGAAGTTAATTCATTTTGTTAAAGTAGAGACATTGACTTGACGCTGTTCTTAATAGAAGACCTTTGTTTTTCAGGTAATGTGTCCTGTGTAAAAGAAAGGACAGTAACTGTAGGTGTAGTTGGGGAGGTAGGATTCAAACCCATTCATTAGTTTTCTAATTACTCTTTTCTAATCTCTCATACTCCTATAAAAATACTTCTTTCTGTTAGATAATAGAGTAAAATGAGGAATGCTTTTAGTAGAGTCTGCCCTTGGCAGCAGTGTTTCCGTATCACTGTGGATATATAGAGCTTCCAGGACTCAGAATTCCTGATGCTAAAAAAATCATAAGTTGTTTTTGCTGCTCAGATAGACAATTTTGGACTCTGCCAGTTTTTCTGAAATACACTATCTTTCACCTAATAATGTTAGTTATTAACTTTGTACATGATGTTAGTCCTTCATTTGGCATGAGAGACAGTTTTTTTCTGTATTGATTTTCTTGCCTTTTTCCTACTTGAGCACATTTCTTTCAGATCCTTGCTCCTAAATAATTAATTCATACTCTCAGGTACTCATGTCAGCATCTGATAGCAGCAGTAGTAAAAGTCCAGAAATGCATATGTAGGGATTCAACAAAGTACTCCCTTCCTGTTTAATGCAGAAGGTAAAACTGGAAAGTCCAGAAGAAAAAGGTAGCAAAATGGTGAACATATTAAGTTTTTATGTTATAAAGTGAACGTTGCTAGTGTCCAAAAGAAAGGCATATCAGTATAATAGGAGACTGGAAATGATTCAGCAAGAATGATAGCACACTTTAAAAAAAAGTCCATCAAATGTGGCAGTGGATGTCCTTGAGAAAGTCTGAATTATACACACTGTTGATGTGCCTGACTGATAAAATGAAGCCCTTTAAAATAAAGGCCTGTGGTACAAATTTTTGACCACATTAAATACACTGATGCCAGAAGAATTGACCTTTACAGAAAAAGATTAAAAAATCAGTAGAGCAAGAGGGGAAGACCATAAATATTCAAAGTGTTGTGAATGCTTACATAGTACAATGTAAAACAATTCATTTTTCTACTGATTAAATTGCAAATTTGCTACTTATATAACCAATTCACAAGATTTTAAAAGTGAACACTTCATGGCGTATGGACTGCTATTTTTAATGAACATGTTGCTTTTTCAGTATGCAGACCCTGCAGCACTAATGCTCAAAAACTTGTATTAATTCAAAAGCCATGAGCAAGATGAAAAGGCTATACTTTCCCATTCACTCCTGTAGTGCATTGCAAACGGAAAGCAGATTTATATTTGGAAGAATTAAGATTATTATTATTCCCATTTGTTTGATCTAAGAAATAGGGAGAGAAGACTGAGGTTAAGTTCTTAGTTCTCAGTCTTCATTTATTACTATACAAGTTTCATCCCATCTAACTTTAGCTAGGTCAGTACCTATCTATTACATTCTATTAGGAATCCTCATTCTCGACAGTCACTGAATGGGAATGAGGGGATGCTCCTTCTGGTCTTAGTTCAGACCTCAGTTGGATTCATTCACTATATAAGAAATCTCAAGTGACCTTCTTTGGCATCTCGACTCAAAGATACTCACTTGAGTGAGAGTGACAGAGTGCATACAGCCCCAGAAATCCTCACCCAGTATAAACTATGACTTTTCATGTTAGTGATGATTGATGACAAGTTCTGATAATGTATTTTAAAATCTTAATCTGGAGAACATTGTCACTGTTTCATAGCAGCTGAACTACAAAACTTGATTTGACTAGAGGATTAAGATTTTAATTCAGTCAGCTTTTAGAAATGAAATGACAGACTATGTCAAGTGACTATTTTTGTGCTAGCAATGAAAAAATTAATGAAAAAATTATACTTGTGTCTAGGTGGTTTCTTAGCATCTGTGAAACCTTAAGAAATAAAAGTCAGGGTTCTTTCAACCTTCTTCAACTAACAGGACTGTGTGTAGTTATCAGTAGATTGTGGAGACATGATCTAATGGAAGGTTCACTCAGACCTCACTTCCATTTTGATTGTTATTGGATTTTACTGTGCATAATGCTAGCAAATATTTTTTATTTTCACATAACGCTGTGACAAACCCCTTAGGAAAACTTAGTACAACAAATCAAGACAGGTAGTTCCTAAGCTTTTGTTAGAACAGGTGTATTCTTGGCTGAGGAGTCTGCCCAGATAAACTAGTAGTCTGTGAGGTGGACAGTGTGATTCAGCTGGAGGTAAAGGTGTTCTGTTTGGCTATAAATGCTTTCTGACTGAAGGAAAGGATCAACACCACAGAATTTCACATGAACTATATATACAATGCAGCTATGTATACATCCCACAATGTTTTATTTTCAGAGCTTCCTCGTGACTCTAGTTTAGATTTTTAGTGAAGACATACATGCAAATATATTATTTGCAAGAAAAACAACTTGTATTCTTTCTTTTAAAAAGCAGTGGGGGAATATGCTATTCCTCGGACAATATCCATTTTCTGCATATAACCCAAAAATACAATGGCTTGAGAAAGGATACTATTCTTAATAACTTGTCAGCTTACTTTCCAGATGGACTCTGTTCCTCCATTCCTTTTCTGTCCAGTTGTCAAGAAAGTAAGACAGAAACAAAGGCTCACATCACTGGTGTGACAGAAATTTGCGCCCACTAGTGCTGATAATTAGCTCAAGTAAATGTAACCTTGGATAAATTCCTTTAATATCTATGGTTCAACCACAAATATATGTACCAAATCTATGGTTTTCCTCTAACTAGGTGTTCAGCATGGTATTTGGCCAGAACAGAACCTTAAAGGTGAAATTTTGACTTAACATTTCATTGTCATACTGAACTCAATATCGTGTCTTCTGTGTCCACATTGAATCAGGATCCTGAAGATGTGTGTGAAACTTACGGAGCAGGGCACATGATTTTACATGGGAGCTTTGGGGAGTAGCAGCTACTAAGAACTATGGGCACTGGCAGTAATGGAGTGTGTCTTCTTCATACTCAACTTCTCAGTAACATGTTCCTTGCCATCATTGATATATATCCACTTTGCCATCATGCAACTCACAGGCCATGAGTACTTTCATTCAACTACGAATACATGTGTGTGACTCAGAACCTCTCTCTTGCTGATGTAACTATACTCACTTTATTCACTTTTTTTACATTTCTTTTTATGACACATGCTTTCCAACTGTACTGTAGAGGCTAGTAAATTGACTGAGTGACTGAAATTCAGGAAGCAAATTATTGTTTTGGCAAGTTGTAGACTAAAATATATCAATTTTTCAAAATAGAAAAATGAGTTTTGGAACAGAAGAGGGAAGAAATCATACTTACTCCTCTGAGGATGCATATTTTCTTGACTGTTGGAAGGATAGTGAACTTGTATACTGTAATAGAGTGAAGGAAGGTGTGACTGTGCATACATGAGCTAAAGAAAAGTCCATCTTACTGCTTTTCTTTTTCAAATATTTAACTGTCTCTATATTTTTAAAAAGCAAGGAATGTAGTGATCTTGCATCTGCTTCTAGAAATGTGTGCCTTGCCCAGGTTTTGGCTTGCAAGGACAAGGCTGAGTCTGAACTCTTCATAATGACTATAGGCAATAGGGATCATTCTTGAGGATTCAAAATCTGCAAAATATGGAGTCATTTCATCGTGCAGAACTTTTAAATTCACTTCTTGAAAGACCCAAAATACTAAAACTATTTTCATCAGTTTCTGCTTTCCTTCAATATTGGAGAGGGAAAATGTTTCAGTAGTCATCAAGCAGCAATGCCAGCATTTTATTGCAGTCATCTTTACAAAAGGGCAGCATGAAGAAAACACTTAAAACTTAGACTTCTGTACATTACATGCAATGTATAAGCTCACTTTGCCTCAGGAAAATTATATCAAAATAGTTTAATAAAAATTTGTGAATTAATCTTTTTCACTACTTATGTTACCAAATGAACTTTATGTTTATCTAATTTAACTAAGAGTGAATACCACATCATTGACATTAGAAATCCTATCATCTAGCATGATTAAATAGTTGCAATAATCAGTCATTTTGAATTACTGTATTGCCTAATGGTTGCATCACAATGTACTCATATTCAGTAAGTAGATATACACAAATTATCTGAGGCTTTAGAAAAACCATAAAATCTGTAGTGATATGTACTGCACTCTATTAAAATGCATATGAATTTTGTTTAGTGCAGAGTGAATTTTCTTATGCATATAAGCCACCCAGTAGCCCTTCTCTTTTAATCAAATTGTGCTTTTCGAGCTTTAGAAATATCTTTGTTAATACTTTATGTCGGTTTGGAAATACTCTATTTGCTCCCATTCATAATATTTTCTTATATATGATAATTACAAAGCTATGCAGAAAACAAAACTTCTGTGAGGCTTACACTAACACAATTCACCCAGTTCAGAAAATAAATTAAAAGTGACCATGGCAAAAAACCTCATGTATGCTGGTTCACCCAAGTCAGAATGCACATAATTCCTTTTCTAAACTGCTAATACTTAAGTATAATTGAATTTGGTGGTCAGTGAGCTATAGAAGGTGCTTGGTTAGTTAGGTATTCTGTGCATTGTGATGCCCCTCCTAAGATCCATGGTGATAGCGTTGTAATTGTGGAGCTGAATGTCCCGCATAGACAGCTCATGAGATTATTTATTGTGTCTTTATGTTTTAAAATTCTAAGCATTTAACATAAATCCATCCTGTCCTCTGAGTGCATCTGCAACAATCAAAACCAGTCTCATCAATGTAAAAAATTGAATATGCTTATCATCTTTCCAGAAAAAAAGAATCACATATTTAATGCCTGAAGATGAATTGAGCTTCTAAATAAAAAGGACAAATACTCCTTCATCGCAGGGTGCTCAGAGGAAAATGCAGTATTTCTAGGAGCTAATGCATCCCTGAAGGGCCCAGTGAACCAAACTCCTAATAGGGTGAGTCTTCCTGTAGAGTGCACTGCCAGAAGCCATCCTTTTTAAAAATGAAGCTACAGTGAATCTCTGTAGGTCCACAGGAAAACACTGGAAAGTTACAGTGTGAATTTTGGAGTGTGTCCAAAGTCCTTTAATACTACAAGGGTCTTCCCCAAAACCTTTTAAATTCCAGTTGAAAACTCAGAGGCCACCCTTAAGACTCTTGCATTCCCAGGAAGATGAATTTTATACATTCTCCGGCATAACCTTTTGCATTATGGTAAGTATATTGCAGACTCTGCTTGACTTGCAATGAGGAATCCTGAATTGAAGGAGTCATGTAGTGCTGCCTGAAGAATCTAATAATTAACATTTTAAAAAAATCGTGTTGTGTTATGGTTTATATCTAATTGATACAATGTTGTTCCCTCATTATTGATTTCTGTTGTGCTTTACGGTGTTTTATTTCTGGACAACAATTGGGCAACAGATACAGATTTTGACTTTTATTTAGAGCCACGAGGTTACCCAGTAGTGCTACTACTGATGGTACCACAAATGAAGGATATCTTAAATTCTATTCTAGGTAGAATAGATCTGGCATTCATTTTTAGGAATGGTATTATAGTGATTAGGATGAGATTCCATTTTTATGAGATTCTATTTTAGAAATGTTCATCTGATTGTCCCATATTGCTGTCATGGCCATTACACAGGATAGGGGATTGAGCCTATTGAGCAATTTTGGCATTAAAGATCTCTTCAATTTTAAGGACAAATAGTAGGAAGTAACAGAAATATGTCTAGGTCTTCATTTTTATTGTTCCGTGTGAGATTCATGTTTAATTGTTTTATTTTTAGACATTTATTTTAAGATTTCTAAAATAGGTGTCTACATTAAATAACTGGCTCAGTTTCTAAGTTTTCTTGCATGTGTCCAGACTGTCTTCAGAAACTTTTTTCTCAAAAAAAAGATAATTCTCATGTTCAATGATTTTTTAATTTCACTTGAATCTACCATAATTGTATATTTTTTTAACTCTTTAACTTCATAGTGAGATTTTTATGAACTCTAATAACTGTACACTGGGAATGTAAGTAGAAGTAGAAAGTTCAGGAATTTCTTAATCAGGAAATTTGTGAGTTCTTAAAAGGAATTTTAGACACTTCTTGTAAAACAGAGAAATAAATCAAAAGTTTTCTAACTGCATTGTGTAATTGTATACTCTCTCAAGATAAGGTAATTTTTTCTGTGACCATAATGTCTGAAAACTATCCTGTCCTCTCTGTTATAAAGGCTAGGAACCATTTGCACATTTTTAAGTCTGTGCTTTTCCTCTTGACTAGTGTCCTTTTTGTCTTTTTACTCATGCTGACTGTTTGCTTACATGACTCTAGATGTCTCTATTTTTTTTCAAGAGAGCAGGCACAGCTTCTTCTTTCATTTTGCCAAGCTAACAAAGCTAAACTCTTTTACACTGCACTTGTGAAACAAATCATTTGTCCTAATGGTGACCCTATTAACCATCCTCTACACTCATTTTATTCTGGATTGATTTTTCCTGAGCCTAGTTGATCAAAATCATATACTGTTTTTCTGATTAGGCCTTTATAATCAGAGTATTTCCATGGAAATGAGTCATCTTGTATGTTCTGGTCTGTATTTGTCTTCTTTTTTTAATTGTTAAATCATAGTGGCTCTGAGTCATCCTGTGATCAACCAGTGCTTTCAGGTCTCTTTCTTTATCTGTTGCTATCTAAAGTGGTTGTGTTTCACTAGCTTATAATAGACAATCTCATTATAAATATGTAGAACATTATTTTGAGCATTGTCTTAGATGACATTCCTCTTTGTTTCAAGGTAATCAAATGAAAATTGGAAGTCTTTAAGCTGATTTTCATAGAAAATCTTGATATATTAACTCCGGCCTGTCTTCTGATTTTGAAGTAAATAATTGTATTATCAATTGTAGCTTGTTCCTTATTTACCTGAAACTAATTGTTACTAGTTCTCAATGTCTCAATTCAGCTAACAGTTTTCTATGTAATATCCAATATTCTATTGAAAACTAAACAAATTAGGTGAATTGTATTGCCTTATCTAGAAAAGTAATCATGGAGGAGAACTATCATTTGGGTCTGGCATCATTTACCTTTGGGAAACCTACCTTGTTTCCCTTTGTGTTCCTACTCTTTGATGGTGGGGCTTTTTTCCCCTTGGCTCTTTTTTCCTCACAATAGCAGATTAAGAAGTCAGATGTTGCTTAGAGATTTGCACATATTTTAATTTTCTTAGGAAAAAAGTATTGCATTTTCTGACCATATTTTCATGGATGCATGAAGTCCTAAATGTTGACCCAGGATTTGGAAAGCTAACACATGAATGCATAAGCAGCTTCAATGCATCACATTGAGTGGTCCATATAGAAATGCCTGAAGAACATCACATTTTTCATGCCATTTACCAGTCAGCAAGTCATTAAAATGGGCCTGTCTTTGGACACAGGATATGGCAGCTGTGAGTGATGTTGTAAACTGTGCAATAAATTCATTCATTTGTGCATAAGTCTATAGTGTTATCTACATGCCAGACTTAGTCATTCACCCTAACTGCAGATCATTTTACTGAGCAGTCATCATTACTTTATGACCAACTTTGTAGATTTCCACCCCTCAAAAAAAAATTTGCAAATGTCCTTTGATTTTATGTGTCAGTTCTTTCAAAGATTTGTATGGCAATATTCACCTCTTATTGAATTTGCTTTGAAATTTGTGGTAATTTTTATATTGTTGTTCTCATTATTGATTGCACTGTTGTCTCCATGTAAACATCAACATTTTCATTGAGGTTAAATAAAAAATGTGTTACTTTATTCTTTCTACAGGGCAGCTCTACTTCTTTTCTTGTCTTTTTAATATAGATCTGAAGAATTTAACTGCTATATCTAAAATGTTTTTGGCAATTATCACTGTATCCATCAATTTCTTGAAACTTTAAATACTATTTCATTTCACTGATCAGGTTTTTTCCCTTTTCATGGTCTTTCTCATTTTTCTCATTGTCCTTTTTTATCTGCTTATCAATTCTTGATCTTGTAAGTCCATTGACTATTATCAATTAATTTCCTAAGTTTGCCAGGTTTTCAAATTTTAAATATAAAATCCTAATGTGGAGACTGCTTTCATTTTGTACTTTTATTAGAAAAGGGTTACTCATGATCAGGTTTTCCAGATTATTTTATATTACCAACTTCTTAAAAATTTCTATGATGTTTGCCAAATCTAACATTTCTATAGCATGACTTTCGAAAGCTTTTGATTGTTCATTAGTGAGAACTTTAAAAATTAAGATGGTTTTGTACCATTTGATACAATTTGCTTTTATTTCTTGTTGAGGCCACATTTCCACTGTGTGTTAAACCAGCTTTTATTCCTAGCTAGAACAAAGGTATCTTGGACTCTGTAATTAGTTTTCCAGATATTGATATGCATGTGGATTGCAGTATTACTACATAATGGCTTTATCACATAATGATCCTAATATGCTTAGCAATTTCATCTGAAGAGCCAGGTGATTTTGTGTTGGTTTTGGAGGTACCACTTCATTTCTCCCTGGAAACCTATATACATTTTGGTTTTCACTTGCCAGTCATCCCTGAGCATTTCCAGACTTGTGTTTAAACAGTACTCTAAAATGTGTAGTTAAACTGTGACAAATTAGGAGCAAGATTGTGTAGATAAGTTAACATGGCTGGGGGACTCCTACTTTCCTTGCTTGGTATCAACAACCCATTAAAAAAAAAAAAAAAAGATAAAAGACAATACTGTCTCTTTTAGCACCTGGCAAATTGTTTGTCATTGAGTATATGTCTCGTGTAAGCATTTTTCCTCAAACTGTCACTGTTTCCATTCTTTTTAGAGAACCTTTATTTGGCATTTTCCCAGAGAGTCTAAATTTTTTTTGATTTTCGTTGATACTTTTCATACCAGAAAAAGAGATCATAACTTATGTATAGACTACCTAAAGCCTCACAGTGCTGGGCCAAGTGCTTGTCCTTATCTCATCTATCTTGTACTGAGCTAACTCCAAAGGAGAGTTGTTCAAATATCTACAAGGAGACACAGCTGAAAGAACAATTTTGCCCTTTTTTGTTATGTTAACCACCAAACCTTTAATATAAGCCCAAAACTGAAATCTTCAGTCGCTTCTAAGGATCTGCTGTCTTGTACGAGGAACTAAATAAAATCTGTTCTATAAATAATATACAGATAAATAATATAAATAATTCTTTTCATTTTGTTATGATAACCACAGTATTAACTCAGTACATATTTAGTAATATGGTCTGTCATTATCTGAATTTATACAGCACCTCATCAGGTTCTTTAAAATCTGGGAACAATGGAACTACCTTTTCCAGTTTTCTGCCAGGTGTTCAGGTGCATTCATTCACCCCTTCTTTTTTCCCCCCCTCCAGATTTCCTCTGACCTGTTGTTAAGGTGCTGGTTTTTAAGTTAAGGAATTTGCTGACTGGAAAAATACACCTTCTGACTGTTATGAGGACTCAAAATTGGATGGTTTCATATGAAATATATCTTATCTCAAAAGAAATACTGTGCCTGAACTCAAAATCAATCCAGTACCAAAGCATACACAAGGAAGAACTACTGAAAATAATTTGATTTCTGTCATTCTGCAGTGGTTACCAAGTATGTTTCTTGATAATGATTGATAATGAGTATGGTATCTCAACATTACGCTAAATTTTAGACAAGTAGAACACAGTAATGGGAAAGCAGTGCTGCAAACAGGAGCAGGTCTCTTAAAAGAATCATGAAGGTAGAAGGGCCAAAATATAAGACTGTTTTTCCTAAACTCCTTGTAAATGCTAGCATTGATTATAAGGAATGGACTGCTACCAGAATAAAATTGCCTGGTGTAAAACTTCACTTTAAATATTTTATTTTTCTCTTAAAACATTTTTAATAAGGGTCACACATGCATGAGTTGCAAAAATGCCAAGAATCTGTAGCTCTCAGTATGCTGAGGATCATTTCCTCTTTAGAATGAGATTTTTCCATTCAAATTTAAGACTTCTGGCATCCAGTTTGGTTTATTTGTGCTGTTTCAGTTCCTCAGAGATTTTGAAAAATTACACACAAAAATACCTCTAAAATGGAAACAAAAAATGAAACTTCAAAAGTACTTGTAAAACTGTACTTTCTAAATTATGATTCAGACTGTTTAAAACTACCTTTCATTTGGCTTTTTGGAAGTTTCACCAGGTTCCAAGAAGTCTCTAGGAGGCCTCCCAGAAAATCCTCAGAGCTGGTTTAATGCTGATAAACCCTTTTTCCCTGGCTGCAGGTCATACAGTAGATTTTTAAATATCTGGGCAGATGACATGGAAGATATCTGAGAGGGTTTGAAATTTGCATCATTTCATGTCATATTTATGTGCAAATGAGTCAATGTCTGTGGATAGCTTTCATTTAAAAACACTAGGTTTTTCAGTAGAAAAATATTCCTTTGATGAATCTGCAGTATGTTCAGGATTTCCTTTTTCTAATCAATGCCAGTACAATCCAGTTAATAGAACTAAAAGTGAAATTGAGTCATGACAGGATTATTGACATTCTGTTTTGAAAACACTCACAGACTGTCTAAATCCTGACTAGTAAATTGCTGACACAAACTCCAAGCTTTTCCAGGGTAAATAGGAGATGCAGGTGCTGACCTATGTCATTGTGAAGCTGCAGCTCCTATGGTGGTTCTGTCTGTTGCTCTTTCTCCCATCTCAGAGCAGCTTTCTGAGATGCTACCACTAGCATGCTCAGGAATGTTAGTTCCTATGTGACGTGGTGATGTGCCCAAATTAAAAGAAAAAATTAAATGAGATGGTTTATGTGGATTTTGAAACTTCTGACGCAGAGTCATTCCCTCAAAATTTGATGTTGCTGTCATTGATTTTAGTAATATCAATTGTGTTTCATCTCTGAACTCTGAAGCATTTTACAGAGCAAAATAAATACCATCATTTTTATTTCACCAAGTGAGAGGGAAACTGAGGCAAGAGTGGCGAATTGACTTACACTTGACCAAACAGGATTAGCAGAATCCAAGACTGAACCTCCAGTCAGGTTCCATCCATCCTCTACCACAATAGCAGTGATTGCCTGAGTGCTCAGCTCACCCCTCTTCTGTGAATAATGAGTAATACTATTGAAAATTCTCACATATCTTAGAATATAAAAAAATTGTTCACAAATGTTTACTCATATTTTTAAACAGCATTGTGAATGCGTGGGCCCTCTCACTGTGTGCGTTTTTCATTAATATCCTAGCACAGGAGCTTGTTGACAGGCATGTCACTATAGTAGACAGTTGGATGTTTAATTTTGAGGAATTTCTGCGTGAAGTAAATATTTGATGTGCAATGAGTAGTTTGACTTGATACATATATTTGTCCATTCAAGGAACAGCCCTGCCCCTTTGCCCTTCGCTCCACCAGACTGCCTGCACTCGAAAGAAATTGTTTGAAATAACACGTATACGCTGAGCAGTATTCACAATCAATTGTATCCAAGAAAGGGACTGTAGTCACTATTTAGTAAAGTTTATTAAATAGTTCATGTTATGGGTATTCATTTTCTTGGTACATTTTCAGGAGACAGCTTGGGAAAAACACTCTCCTGAAGTCTAATCAGGAAAATGTTTTCTGTAAATGTGTCTTTTTTGTCAAGTGGATAATTTGATGTTGCAGCATGTTTGAGATTGGGTCAGTTAGCCCCAGCAGTGTAATCAGTCCACACTAATTCTGTTTGTGGGCTGTGTGCAGCTTTTCTTCCCTGTGTTGAATTTTGCCCCTCTCATGTGAAACTGTAGTCTGTGGGCAAGGCTTGGGGCACCCTCATGAGGTTCCTTTCTTTCATGTGATGCAGTGAAGGGTCTCTGTGTGGCACAGATAGGGTGATAATGAGGAGGTGAGGGGTGGTCTTTCCTCAGGTGTGTGACCTGCCATTAGATCTGCACACCCTCAGTCTCACAGCCAAGCTCTGTCTATACCATTACTCTTTCCTATTAGTATCAATAAGTCTCAATAGAGAAGAAATTAGAGAGCCACAATGAATTGGATGAATTCCCCTCTTAGCAAATGTGCTACAAACCTGTTGTTTTCTCTGTTTTGTGTTAGGACTGCTTTTGTCAAGTCATAGCACATTGGTGCTTAACCCAGTGCCTTTAGCTGTTGGTTTCATTATCATAAGCTTATTCATATGCTTCTAGCTCTCTTTTTGTGTATAATGAGTAATTAGTGTAATTTAATATGTCATTGTTGCTGCTTTTTCCTGCACAGAATAATAACAAAAATCCAGTATAAGTGTAAAGTTCATCACACTGTAACTCTTCTTAGATTTCTGTGCATCTCCAGATAAGTCCTCAACAATGATCTGGGGTTTGACAGATGACACTTCTAAAAAACTCTGTACATACATAAAAGAGGTTCAACATATGCAGATACTTTGGGATAACATAGAGTAAAATATGTCTTTTTCAGAAGAGTGAGATAAAGCCAATTATGACAGCTTTAGTGAATTAGGCAGTGGAAACAATCTAAGGATGACTGACTGATGTTTAGCTCAGTTAATTCCAATTAAAGCCTACATAGTAATTTTAAAATCTGATGTAGAAATGTCCTGTTGCTATTCGCTCTGTTTTTTATGAAGATTTTAAATAAGTGGCATCACCTGGATTGAATACTTATTTTTAAAAGGATTTTTTGTCAATTTTATGGTTAAAATTGCAAAACCTTCCCAAAATATACATGCTAGTAAAAAGAAAATTGTACAGAAGTCTTTATCTCTTTATTTAGGCATCTAAAAGACATCACAGACTACTCATGTTTTTCTCCTGTATTTATCATTGAGATCACTAGATGCTTCTTGTATTCATTTTAGTTTGCTGATCCCTCTTGTATTCTCTGTCACATGTATATTTCTCCCAGCACATGGACATATATTAATGTCATGTTTGTTTACATGATTGTGAAGATTATTGTTTTACTTCTGAAAGAGGTAGTGCACATGTGCTATGAGTAAACTGTGATAATCTATGTAAATTATGTGCACAGAGCCATACTCTGCCCCTGGGGAAAATGCAAATTAGAACATTTTGTAGTTTGTTTGTTTTTAAATACATACACTTTTCACTTCAAGGCTCAGGACAGACTCCCTGTTTATTTTCCCATTGCTCATCATTTGCTATTCCTTGTAAATATCTCAGTCTTTAATGATTAGTTTGCTACTTTGGCAAGGAAAAAAATGCTTGATGAGTGAAGTCCTCAGAACGTTATGTTTGGTGTATTTTATAGCTCAGCTGTAACGGAATTATCTGCTTGTAAAAGGGTGTATAACACACTCACGACTCAAAGCCATTATTGTGATCTGACAGTCTTCATTCATTTTCTCCCCGTGCTGTCTTGTTTTCTTCTTTTACATTAGTGTTTGTAATATTTTTTAATCCTGCATTACTAACATATATTTAACTGATTTTTCTTATGTGAAGCAAGAAAAGCATATTCATAAAATGTGTTGTTTACTGCGCTTGCAGTTCTCTGCATATGTAATTTTTTTAATAATAAAATTATTTTTATACTCTTTAAGTACCCTCTCGGAGAAATGTTTTAATGTAAGTTGTCTGATTCTATTTTAAGTGAAGGAGAAAACCTGGTAGAGGTTGTCTCTTTAAATCAGATCTGCAGTGTCGATGGACCCTCTAGCAGGCACGGTAAGAACCATTCTCACCTCTGCAGCAGGGAGCTTGACCATATAGACTCTCACATTCAATCAAAACGTTTTCCGTTTTAATATGCACTGTACCAATCCTATTCCCATGGTTACAGCCTGTGCTTCTTTGGTTGCTTCCAGTCTGTTGGAAAAGGAAGGCAGCATACATTTCTTGTACAGGAGTTTAAAACATCACGAAAGCAACCCTGTTGTGATTTGCATTTTAAATGTTTCTTTTTTTTTTCTCATTGTACAGAATGCTGTAGCAGTAGCTTCAGTTCATTTGCCACAGTCTGTCTTCTCTCAGTCTTCAGCCTGGCAATCTGTTGATAACTCCACTTGCAAGCTACAGTTTATTGTCTTTCGGAATGGAAAACTCTTTCCTAGCACAGGAAACTCATCAAATCTTGCAGATGATGGGAAACGTAGGACGGTTGCCACACCAGCTGTTTTTGCTAAAATAGGTGAGGAGCTGTTATGCATTATTTTCTTTAATCTAAAAGCTATGGTGTACTTGATTATGTAGAGAATAGAGGAGTATACAGTGTGTTGAGAGGCTGGAAACAGTCTCTGTCTTTAGTACAACGTTTATATATTTTCCTGCCTGCACGATTTTATTCAGATTGTCCTGCTAATAAAGATATGCACTTGCACTATGATCAGAATGCAAATTCTGGACTACTGTTTGTTGTCAGTGTTGTTACAGATGCTTCTGTCTTAAAGCACAGTGCTATCGGAAGGAGCCTTGTTTTACTCTTTACAATGAAAACTGCAGTGTTAACATCCTAGACGCTGATAAAAATAAGGCTTTTGGAGTGGGAGTAGTGCCCTGTTGCATGTATCAATACTCAGCAGTGCTTTCTGATACGATGGATGTAAAACAGGTGTTGTTAAAGACTTTTGTCTAAATATACTATATTGTATGTGCTAGTGTGGCATTATTTTGATCAATTATTTACCCATGCAATTTTACTAGTTTTGTTTGGTACTGAATAGTGCTCTCATTTCTGTTAATGCTTTTAAATGTTTAAATGTGACTCTGAAAGTGCAGAATTGTCTCAGCTATTAATCGTACCTTGAAACTGAGCTGTTTCTGCAGTTACATGGGCAATAGTGTAACACCAGTCATAACTGAGGAATCTGAAACAGAAAAAGATCTGCTTTGTGAAGGATGATTAGATCATTTGAAAACATTATGGACTGAAATGTTCAGATTTATTTATACTATTGCAAACTTTTCAGAAGTGAGCACTGCCTTCGATTTCGACCATTAAGCTTATATGTCTCTGGCTTTTTTGCCCATAGTTTAGTGTGTCTGATCTCTTTACACAGCATTCAGCACTAAAGGGTTTTCCACTCCCATCTCTCTGATTTAGTTTGTTGCTTTTACAGATGGGTGCAGATTTGGAAACCTCACCAGCCCTCTAACAATAGGATTGAGGCACTTTGCACGGGGAATAGACCCCATTGCAGCCTTCTGGGATTTTGACCTTCTAGATGGACATGGAGGCTGGTGGGGAGAAGGGTGCCACATAATTAGTTCTGCAGGCAATATAACCACCATTCAGAGTACGCACTTCAGTAACTTTGCAGTGCTAATGGTAAGTATATGACTTAGCAAATATATCTATATTTCTCTCTCTCTTTTGCCATTTATATATGTTCTTTTTGTTTCACTCTTATTTATCAGTAGCTGACCTTCTGCTTTTTACAATGTTTAGTATAAGACAGTCTAAAAGAAAGTAAGTTATTAACTGCTAGTAACTGAATAAACCTGGTGGTCAGTTTTAATAACCAGAGATGGGCCTAAACAGAAATGACATGGAATTCAGTTTTACAAATGAAAGTTCCATCAAGGAACGATTAGTATGTAATGGTTATAAATTATAGGACAGGGTTTAAAAAATGTATACCCCTGTGTGCTTTTACATCAGCACATCTCAGAAGCTGGTCTGCTTTTGTTCTTGCCCTGCACTGTGTTGATCATACTAATTAGTTGCAGGCATACCGCAATGTTGAATCATTTAATAAATGGAGAGGAATAACATCTGCTCTTTTAAGTAATGACAGTGCTGTCCTTGTTGATTCTGTAGGAGTTTTAGTTTGTATACCAATAGCCTACGTATAGAATTGCAGTTTGTGAAGAAAAATGTTTCTGTGCAGTGCTAACACATCAGCCTGATTTGCTGTGTTCTCAGTCACACTTACAGTTCCTATTGCAGTTATTTAGCTAACCTGCTTAACAGAAACTTACCTCCATGAAAGCAAAAATTTGCTGTATGCAATAATGACCTGTTATTATTCAGGGAATAAAGGGAAGAAAATAAAAAATGAAAGCTTTCTAATGTATATAGGTAAGAAAATCTTTGCACCATTAAAAATACTGATTATTAACCAGTTGTAAAAAGATTAGCCAGATGTGTGTTATTAATACTAGATTGATCCTGAATGCTGATGCATGATTGCATTGTAGATGCTGCTTGTGTATATTATAGAAATGTTTAGAGTTGAGTAAATAATGTATTGTGTGTATGCGTAAGGGACAGCAAACATAGGCGACTGGAATTGTGAGGACGTGTGCAGAGAATACCAATCTGCTGCTGTCAGATGGTGCCCAGATGGCAGCCAATCATAGCACAAAGCTGTGGCACCCACGAGTTAAATGCAGATATTATCGTCCACTTTGTAAGAACTGATTTCCCTGAGACTTACTTGAAAATTTTTTCACCCATTCCAGAATTGTTCAGAGTTCAAGAGCTGTTCCTCAGATTTGACGCCATCAAATGCGCCTCATTTTCTACAGCTTTTATGAGCTCCCTTTTCCCCCCCAGCTGCTTGGTTCTCATTATGTGAAACATAATTTTGCTTTGAGGATGTTTTTCTAAATTCATTGAAGAAAGCACCTGTTGACTTTGCAGGTGCCACACCCAAAATGGCTTCCTCCTCCGTCAACTGCTTGAGTTCAGCCTGTTCTTAAACTTTGAGTAGTTACTAAATCTTAACTAATGGTTTGCAAACACCTGATTTCATAGTTTCATCTTGTTTGAAAAAAAACTTGAATACTGACACAAGGGCTAAAATTAATTTTTGGTTTGTAATGCTGAATGCACATTGGTCTCTGATAAGATGTAGGAGATTGGTTTTTCTACAACTGTAAAGGCAACTGAGGCACCTTTTATGGCAGCTTTTGCATCTGGTATGTAATTCTGGTTTAGGTCTTGTGTTTGTTTTGTTACGATATTTCAATTTTGGTTTTTTCTGCTTATGCCTCTTCCATTTTTATCTGTGCAAGACAAGAAAGTAGAATCTTAGACTCACCTTTGCTTTGCAATTGCTGTGGTAGCAAACAATGTGCTATGTTCCTTAGCTCATGTTTCACAGCCACTTCTAAGAAAAAAGATGACTTAGGTGATTTTAATATACATATGCACACATATGTTTTCCAACAGTTGTTTTTTTAAACAGTTATTGAAAAACTTCTGTACCTTCATTATGTGCCACCACTATCATTCAAATGTTATTTCTTAATCACTATTTTCTGGCATAAAGTCAAGGGTTGTTTTATTTGACAGAGGCTAACTATGCCATTATGGACAGTTCAATTCTCATATCAGGAAAAATATTTCATTGTTCTGCATAGCTATTAATTTAGAATATGTACAGTATAAAGTGCCTATGTGTACCCTCTTCATTCACACCTGTGTGTCTAATCTATTTTAAAATACTAACAAACTGTCAGCAAATTCAAAGTAGCTGGCATGTGGTATGTAGCCAATGAAATCAGCTGCAATATCATGATATATGTTATTCATCTATAACTCTCTAATCTCTGAAAGAATAAATATTCGTCATTGATTATTATGGTTTGGGGTAATAGCAGAAAACTGAAGTAGCATCTGTAAACTGAAAAGAAACAACGAAGCTTTACATTGCCATCAGAATAATGTATATCCTGCTGTGGAACAAGGTGAAACAGAAGCCTCAGTTAATCCAACTGTCCATTCTATAGCTAGTATACCACATATTCTGATTTGTCATCATTTTTAATTGTAAGACAAAGTTTCCTAAACTGCTTTCATGGAAGTTGTTTATGCCAATGTACTGTCAAAGGGTTAAAATAAAGGTTTCATAGAGTCCTTTTTTAGAAAGGCAGCAAGCAAGGATTTATCAACTGTGATTGATAATTAATAAGCATAAGCATACTTCAAGTGAGAGGATTCATGTAGAACCATTTGATTTCTCCGACAGTTGTTCAAGTGATGTCAGTGAGACAGAGTATAGTTTGGAGGTTGGGTTGGAAAGAAGGTACAAGTGCCTTCTCTCACGTGGTCTCACACTTTTACTTTGCTCTGGGTTGGGCTAGCAAATAAAAGTAAAATAGTAGAGTCAGACATAATACAGAATTATCTTTTTCTGGTCAACTTTTGAGTAGTATGTCCTAGGGGTGAGAGTAAAAAACGGTGAACTGACTCCCAAAGTATATTCCTGTCTTTCCCTTCATACACACTGTGTTTAGACTGGTCCCCTATTTTGTCTTTTCTTCTGTTATCTCTAGGAGGAAGAGAGACAGTTACACTCATGTTTCTTTTGGATGTGGCCAAAGCTCCATAGGGTCCTGAACTCTGCAATATGATTTTTGATTTTAGAGTAAAACTCTGAACTTATATACTTCGAAGCTTTGGTACATCTAATGATAAGGATTTGTTCTATAAGTACTGTGTATTTGTGCTCATGTGTGAACAGAGCCGTATATCAATATCTTAATGTTTCAGTACAATGTGTATGTCAATTTAGAGCCCTGAGTAAAAACTCTTCAGGAGATAACAAAAAGATCCACAATATTGAATTTCAAAATTTGCTCAATGTGTTTTAGCATACGTTGTCCTCTATTCTTCCTTTTATTTTTCTTAGAATGGAAATTCAATGTGATAGATATTACTGTAATAGTATACATCATTTCCTTCCCCCTTAGACTGCTTTGTCAATAGTAATTTCCTCAAATCTGCCAAATAAATACAAGTAAAATCCTTAAGTCTTAAGTATGAAATTTCCCAATTAATATAAAATGGATGAACAAATATTGCTAGCATTTTTAATTGTAATCCTAAAAATAGGTTAAATTAGCTTAAAATTATAAACAACTCCTTTCCTGTTTTGTCACAATGTGTCTCATTAATCCAACCAACATAGGTGTGTTTTTTGTTGGATTTTTGGTTTTGGTTTGTGAGTGTAAGGAGTAATTATTGCAAAAGTAGCATCCGTCCGATGGACACTTATATGAGATAATTAGGGCTGAGGAGACTAAGCTGACAAAATCAGCAAATTTGAAACTTTTCTGGAAGCAAACCATGGGAAACTGTGTGAATGAGTAATTGAAGAGGGGCAAGATACTAGGAATGGATCATGGTCAGCGTTACGGGAATTTTCTCCTGTTGTTTTGCAAGCATGCCCTGAATCTTTGGAGTCTTTCCAAATTAGTAGGATCACAGTACCACAAAAACTAATTTTTGAATATTTTCAGTGTGACAGGAGACAATTGCAGAATTTCTTAAGCCTATTAATGAAGTTCAGTTCTGAAAAAAGTCTTACAAACTTCCATCTTTCAGGTCTTCTCCAAATTAAACAGCCTGTCTAAGCCTTTTGAGAAATTAATTCATGAGTCGGGGAAGTATTACAGAGATGTCATTTAGAAGGGTGACATAATTACAGTATTTGACATTTTCTCCATAGAGAACACAGGGTTTTCTCATAACAGGCTGTGGAAACACGGTTCTGTACTTGAAAAATCAGACTGCTTATAACGAGAGGTTTAAGAATGAATCTTTCAAAATTTTTTTGTGTGTTTAAACACCTGGTTTAAACACCTTCAGAATAGATGTTATTAGAATTTAAGCACCAAAGACTGTCAAAGTGATCCAGAAAGTTTCCCTGCTATTTGCAAAATTAACATTTGGTGTAGTGGGCACTGCAAAATTCCCTGGAATTAGTTTCCCCTGCATGTACGTAGATGTTCCCCCATATGTAGAACTAGATTTCTAAGCTCTGTTGTCATGCAGGAGGCACATACCGTTCACCTAAGTTCTCAGCTGGCATATACTGCTCACTGCACATCTAATGCTCATTCTCCTAAGAGAATGCTTAGCCTGTATGGACAGTATTGCATCCAGCTTCCCAGAAAAGTTGCTTTTTAAAGAATATTCCAGAATGTGTCAATTTTTTGCACAAAGCCTTGGAATGACAGTATTCTTAAGAACAAGATCCGGCTTTTATTCCTTTCTCCTTGGATTGCATCTACATTTTATTAAATTGCACTTAATAATAGCTATTATTTCCTCTGTAAAATGCATAAACTGGCTTGGTATTTGGGTCAAAAATCCAGGCTTGTCTCTTTCAAAAAAAAACAATTTTGCCACAAACCAAGAGTCTGGCTCAAGCTCACTCTTGCTATTTGTTCTTCCTTTCTATTGGCTTAATGGATCTTGCATTCTTCATGATACAGCTTCAACCAGAGGGTAAAGAGATTCAGACTAGAGAGCTCAGTAAAATGGGCCAGCTCTTGGGAGATAGAAGATGTAAGTTAAAGATTAAGAATCTAGGTCTTGAGGCATCTTACTGTCTTGATGGCTTCCACTGGCCTCCTTTCAATTCATCAATATTTTTCTTGTATTGAAGTGCCTAAAACCAAATACAGTAGTTGAGATTTGGGCTCACAAGTGGTGAGAAGGGAAAAATCACTTCCCTCAGACTTCTGCCTGCACACCTGTTAATATGGCCCAATATGGGGTTCATCTCATGTGCCACGAGTGCTCACCACTGCCCTGCTTCCTATTTATTTTCCACTGGGACCTTCTGATCCTCTTCTGCAAAGCTTTTTTCCAGTCAGCTGTCTCCTAGCCTGTACTGGTGTCAGCATTACTCTGTCCCAGAAACAGAAAACTTTGTATTTCTCTTCGCTGGATTTCCTCAGGTTCCTGTTAACCCATTTCTCTGTCCTTATGAGATCCTGCTGTATAGTTGTCCTTCCCTCTGACACATCAGCTGCTCCACTTAATATGCATTGCATTGTTTTCAGTTCTCCGTAAGACCCAACTCTGTGGATAATTTCCATATTTTGGTGCTCCTAAACATCCAAATATTTGGCATCTAATTTTTAAGTTTGGTTTGGTTGGTTTGATTAAATAGTAGGAATCTTAAAACAAATAGGATTCTAAATCTGATCATGACTCTTCAAATTGCTTGTGTTTCTCAGTCTCTGTGGTGCTTGGATATTACTCATCAGGAAGCACAGTTTTGGGTGTACTGCTTTAAACACAGAAACCAGTTGCACTATACTTCCTAACATCATACTATTACAAGCAATATGTTAAAAACAAATGTTTAAATTGCCAATATAAATAGATGGATGACAAAAATTTACATCACAAACTGGATTGTTTTAGCAGTTGTGATTTGGTGAAAGTACCAGATATATAGTATTGGTTTCCTGTATCTTTCCCTCATCTTTCTCAGCATCTGCCGTGAGATGTCTTAGGGCTGCCTTTAGTATGTAATCTGTCTATACCTCTTTATACTTTCGTGTTGAATGTTAACTGAACAGAATAGATGTGTCTGTTTCACAGGATCTTTGGAATGAAGCATCAATTTAGAGTGAAACAGTTCCATTTGCACTCTGATGTTTTTAGAATTCTGACTGTTGGATGAAATAGCTGATAAAAACTCTCTTCTATCACTAATTTCCATCACTGGTTTCTATTGTGCTTTATATATTTTTGTGACATTTACAGCTAAAAGAAGCTGTTTAACACCTTCTTGTAAGGGTGGATGAATGACAAATTCTCATTAGACAACATGTAATGGGTCTTGTACTTGTAGACACCAGTTTGTAATGGTCAAATTATTATATGTATTAATTTTTCTGCAGATAATTCCTGCCATTTATTGATATCATCATCATTTGAACCCCCTCTAGGAACTAAAATCAAATCCAGCTTTTTAAAATGTAACATAAAATTATGCTGCTTTGTGTACAGCATTAAAGAAATGCTTGTTTTCTGCATGTTGTCTTCCCCAGAGGATTACTCCAAGGAGGTTGACAGATCAATAAAGTTTAATTATCATCAAAGAACAGACAAGATAAATTTATTATATATCTATAATGAAATCAGTTTTCAGTATACAAAACCCTTAAAAAGAATATTCTACATTGGCATTAGTGCATTATCATCCTCAAAAGTTTTGCCAGTTATTTACTGTAAAAGATTCGACCAGAAATAATAATAAAAAAATTCATATTTTGAAATGAAATTAGGTTAAAGATGCTGACTGTTCTTCTTTCTTCTGCAGGCAAAAATGGTTATACTCCTGTAGGAAACATGACATTTGCTTTTATACTGATGCTCAAACATAGCGATAGGTTGAACCTTGCATTTCCACTATTAAAAACTAGTCCTTTAGTACACTGCATGATGCTAGCCAGGTAAAATTGCTTTCATGTGCTATTGGTATACCAAAATATTGTTATATCAGTAAGAGATAGCAGTAAATATTTTAGGATTTTTCAGTAGAGTGTTTCTATTTAAATTGTCCAATGTTTACATTACTACTCTAATAATATCACCCAAAATTGTATTGAAAATTCCTAGCAAATACTAGTGTACCTCAGGAAACTCACTCTGTAAAAGAATTAATAGGGAGATGACACAAATAGAAACATGTGAGTAAAGATGAACAAAAAAGGGTGTTTGAGTAGAGATTCAGTGGCAGGTCTGAAACAATACACTTTAAAAGTTGTATTTGAAATTTGTGAATTCAGTATCATCCTGAATGCATATTCATGCATGCTAAAAATAAAAAAAAATTTTAAATCAAGAGAAGGTCTTAAGAGCATAGGTCTGTCACATTGAAAAGCTAGCACATCAGAAAGAGTTCTTTTCCTTTTCTATTCCATTTGTGGTTGAGGGAAGAGTAGCAAGATATTGACATCTCCAGATAAGACAGCATAAGCTGAGTTATCTCTGTGAGAAAGGACTCCACCTCTCACTGAGTTTTGGTGAACTGGGCAGGGATGACAGAGGACTTGTGTGTGGGACAGGTTGTGCCTGGCAGATTTAACTGAGGTACACATGCAAGCTGGGGAAGTACATGAAGAGAAATGGGATGTTGCCATCTTCTTCATAAGTTGCTGTTCATTTTGGTGGTCATTTTTAGATATGTTGTAAACTGCTCTGTTTAGAACTGACATTCATATGCATCTGCAAAAACTGGAACAATCAATCTTGGGAACTTTAAAACTAGTAATGAAGAAAAATAATAACTACTAGGGCAACTATTATGCATAAGGACCTTTTTGGAAGGTAAATGGAATGGTACCTTTTTCCCAGTTTAGTAATGCACATTAGCTGCTTGTACATGGACAAGTTCATATACATAAATAATGATGCAAGAAAATCAGCTCTCTGCATGTAAATGCAATTAGAAAGAGGTATTAGCATTACAGTCCTAGTCTCCTAATGGGAGATTTCACCTCTGGAAAATAATGTATTGGATCTTTTTCTAGGGGAACCTAAAACTGACAATAAGAAAAAAAGTCTTTTAGATGTATTCCAGTATTTTCAGTGCTAGAATTTGCTGGATTGTCATACTTAATACTTTTTCAGATTTTTGGTTTTTCGGTGCTGGGATGTACATTCATTTTTGTGTGCAGTGTTAGTGGCACTGCACATGGGAACTGGCATGAGATGTCACTTTGTTTGCACTCAGGTGATAGGGTTTTTTGTATAATTTTTAGTATTTTCTTGCAAAAATGTAGTGTCACAAAATCATGTGGCTTAATGTATTACAGTGAACCTCTGAATTCAGGTAGTCTGAAGACATACAGTTTTATGTAATGGACTCCTTTTGCTTTCCATCCATCACACATCCAGATTTATCTCTCTTGTTATTTCTTACGTGTGAGATCCAGTAATTTAGAATGTGAATCTGATATGGTTAATTTTACAAAGATACTGATAGTTTTTCATTAGGTTTTTCATGAAGAACTGTCAGTAGGCACTAAGATGTCCAAAAGGAATGCATGGATCTGCTATAGGGAGTAGAGTATTTGCAACTAAGTGTGAAGGTCACTGGGTCAGAGGAGATGCATCAGCTGGGAATTATATTTGAATACAGGAGCGAGGCAGTTGATGGCAGTTTTGGGTGTATTCTTACAGCAACACATATGCCATTTAGATACCTTTATGGTAATTTGATATTTTTTACTAAATATCCTAGTAAAACACACACACAAAGTTCATGTTATCAGAAGGAACAGATACTGCTAATGCCTGGAAAATGTAATATTCTTTTATAAGACTTTTTTTTTTAATTAGGATGTGACTGCTTGTACAAACAGGTTAATTTCAGTCTTACAAAGTGTATGGAGATGAGGAAAGAGCAGTCTGATGTTGCTGTAAATTCATGAACTGTATCTACATTAAAAGTACGTCCTTTTTCTTTCCTGCCCTTGAAAAGGAACAGCTAGAAATGACAGGACATATTGAAACGACATCTCAGTTTCACACATGCCTAAAAATGTTAAATCATTTTGCTTTCTCCGTAGGATTTTAAGACAGTGCTGTCTTTCCCCCAGTACCCAGGGGAGTTTCTGCACCCTGTGGTTTATGCATGTACTGCAGTTATGTTGTTGTGCCTGTTTGCTTCTATTATTACCTACATTGTCCATCACAGGTAAGAATTACATTTTAAGCACTTGTGTTAAATGATTATGCTGAGGTACTTCAATTTTTTTAACCCTTACTGTAAAGATAAATTAAAATTATCTGAATTACTGTGGGATAATAATAGCAGTGATGTGATTTACACCAGAGAAATCAAAACAAAGGTTATGTCAACCTGTCTTAAGCTGTTCCCAAACTGTATCTTTCCTGACAAGCATGTCTGCACACTGTTCCTAAGATGTGTAACTTGACAGTTCAATATATAAAACCATTAGCACTATCAAATTGCTTTCTGGTAAATTCCAGTCAAGCAGCACTTTGGCCAGTTACACTGGCCATATTGGTTTCTAAGACCAAGTTTGGTTGAAAGACTGGCAACTCTCCTTGGATAAAAGAAACTTGCTTTGTATTCTAAATTTGGGGTTGAGAAAACTTGTGTTTTCCTTTGTATGAAAAGTTTATATAAATGCCATTTTAAGTACATACTTCTGTTAAAGACCATTAGCAATTTAAAAGAGTAGGAATGTATTGTACTGTAGAAGCTGCTAAATATTAATTAAGTTAATGCCATGTCTTCTGATCTTCAGCTTCCATTTCATCCTTTAGAGATGTCTTGTTAAAGTTCTGCATATCTGAAGCTATGCAATAAGCCTTTTGCTTTTAGTGCCCTGCTTTAAATGCTTGATTTGATGAAGAAAACTTTAAATCAGTAGGCTGCTACAATTTTTACTGTTGATTTTACCTTTTTATCATTGGTTTTAATGCTGTCAGACTGCCAGACATAAGTCAGACTGTCTTATAGGTAGACTGCTACACAGGCATTCAGAAAACAGATAATTTAATTCTAGCATATTAACTATTTTTTCCAAATAGTAATTTTCATAATAGATATTTTGGGTTTTAATTTTAAAATTTGATTTTTTTAAACAGCACAATCCGAATAAGTAGAAAAGGATGGCACATGCTTCTCAACTTTTGTTTCCATACTGCTCTTACATTTGCTGTTTTTGCTGGTGGAATCAATCGCATTAAGTATCCAATTATATGTCAAGCTGTAAGTATCTGACTTAGTAATTCTTACTAATAGAATTGAAACTTGCAACTGAATTTTTTAAGCTAATAGTTCTCCTTCTTTTCATATATTGCTCCTGGATCTTAAGTTCTTCAAAATAAATCATTATAAGCATGTCTTTTACAGGCCAGCACTAGAAGTGTTCAGTGTTTGGTTGTCACCTGAGTTTCTGGGAGAGGGTGATCAATGCATTAACTTCTCTGAAGCTCAGGGTTCCTTGTTTTTAAAACCAATAATCCCTGAAAATATTTCTCTGCTGTACAGGACTGTTGAAAACTATGTATCCCAAATTTTTTGTCTTTTCTGTTCTTTGGATTGTATGTGTGGGACTAGAGTTACTGCTTTGCTTTTGTAATACACACACCGTTTGCCTGAGGGTGGCCCTGGCTTCACAGGGTGATCCCTAAATAATATTTCATTACAACTCAAGCTAAGGAGATCATACTGGTCTCCTGTGACTTATGGACCCTTGTTAGCACTGCTGGACTGTTTCACATCTCTTGCTTTAGCCTTTTTGGGGCAATAGTGCTGTAAAATGAACAGAGAGGGATGGCTCTGAATATAGAGGTTGAGCCTATGCAGTATGTAAAGAGAGTAATTGCAGTCATCTTCTGTAATGCCTGATGAGGGCTTGTTGCAATTTGTTTTTCTTAAATATTTCTTCCTCTTGGATTTTGTAGAAGTGCTCCAGATCTCATGAATGTTGTTAGCATTTACCTGTAGTAAAGCACTTTATTTAGCCAACATTCTCCCAGACATTTTGCCTGTCGCTACTCTGATTCTTCTGATTGCCATGAATGGGCATAAATAGCAAAAGTCACCAGCCAACAGCAGAGTCACTGCAAAATTTGCATAATTAGTGTAAGAGTTATCACTCTTAATTTTTGGTGAGATGCTTTGGAAGCCTTTTGTGTATACCTGTGCATGACCATCAGTAAACAGCACATGCAGATCTGTGAGCACAGTAGTGTTCTATGTGTGCAATCTACTTATGTGTATTACATGGTATCCATTTAAATTACACAGTTGTCCACTAGATTATTTTGAGATAAATATCTCACAATATATAGTGTATCATGTCATAATTAATCTGTAAGTTCTAGCAAATTGAAATATCACTTACCATCATCTTTATCTGCAGTTTGCAAGTGAGGGTAGAAGATTGGTTTGTAGGGCAGCCATGACCATGTAATTACACAATCACAAATGACCATCTGTTGTTACAGTGATTGTCTGGTTATTTAGTTTGCAGATTGCATGGTAACAATGTGACATTAACAGCTATAATGAAAAATTGATTGAGATAAGTGTGTTCTTAATAGCCCATTATGAGTAATACCTAAACTACAGGGGCATCTTCCTAAAATATATCTGTCTCTTACTGTGGTGTAGGGCCAGATCCTGAGCTGCTGAGAAACATACACGCTTGGAGAAACTGAATTGATCCATTCATGTGTCTTATAATCAGTTTCATAAAGTTATTTATTTACTTGACAACACGCTGAATGGGTTACATCAGGCCGGTGACCGGTCACTAGTGGGTTCCACAGGGCTCCTTCTTAGACCCAGTGCTCTTCATCATCTTCATAAATGACTTGGATGCAGGAGTTGAAGGGTTACTAAGCAAGTTTGCAGAAGATACAAAACTGGGAGGAGCTGTTGACTCCCTTGAAGGCAGAGAGGCCATACAGAGACACCTTGAGAAATCAGAGTGCTGGGCAAGCATCAATCTTACGAAGTTTAACAAGGTCAAGTGTCAGATTCTGGACCTGGGACAGGGCAACCCTGGATGTACATAAAGACTGAGGAATGAGATGCTGGAAAGTAGTGCTGTGGAAAGGGACCTGGGGGTCCTGGTTAATGGCAAGTTGAATATGAGTCAACAGTGTGTCCTGGCAGCCAGAAGGGCCCACAGTGACCTGGGGTGCATCAGGCACAGCATCACCAGCTGTTTGAGGAAGGTGATTGTCCTGCTCTACTCTGTGCTGGTGCAGCCTCACCTTGAATATTGTGTGCAATTTTGGGCACCACAATACAAGGGAGATATAAAGCTATTAGAGAGCATCCGAGGAGGACAGCGAAGATGGTGAAGGGCCTCGAGGGGAAGCCATATGAGGAACAGCTGAAGTCGATTGGTTTGTTCAGCCTGGAGAAGAAGTGACTGAGGGGAGACCTCATCGCTGCATGCAACTTCCTCATAAGGGGAAGTGGCAGGGCAAGCACTGATTTTTTCTCTCTGGCAACTAGTGGCAGGACCCAAGGGAGTGACTTGAAGTTGTGTCAGGGAGGTTTAGGCTGGATATTAGAAAAAGGTTGTTCACTCACAGGGTGATTAGGCACTGAAACGGACTCCCCAGGGAAGTGGTCACAGCACCACACCAAATAGAGTTCAAGAAGTGTTTGGACGATGCACTCAGACACATGGTGGGGTTCTTGGGGATGTCCTGTGCAGAGCCAAGAGTTGGAATCGAAGATCCTCATGTGTCCCTTCCAATTGTGAATATTCTGTGATTCTGTGATGCTACATCAACAGACATCAGTAGTTCAAATATAGGAAAGATACAGGTCACACAAGACACAGACTGTCCTGTTTCCTGGTAGAAATTGTCTGATGTAATTAGACAGGGCTAATGGATGAAATAGTCCAAATGATCCAAGACAACACTACTATAGCTTGTAACAGGATGTACGAGTGTTTACTCCCAGAGCATTCTGCCCCACCGGAGATGTTTCTTGCTTTCTAACAGCAAGTTTTTCAAAATTTTGTGAGTCCCCAGTACCTATGTCCTCCTGTGATAACCATGAGACAATTACTCTGTGAATTAATATTCAAGGTGCTAAAGCTAGGAGGTAGGGGGGTCAAAGATACTAATGGTTTCCCAAGAAGCTCATGTATTTGAACACTCCCCACAGCTTTCATAAGTGGTGGTGGGGTGGGTGGTCAGCACTCCTTCTCTCCTGTGTATGGAATACAGCAATTCTTTAAATCATTCAGCCTAAGGAAATGTATATTTATATAGCTGTTTGGGGCTTCTGTGTCCCTTAAGTGTAAGTTTTCTCTCTCCTTTTTTCTTTTTTTTTAGTCAGTTCTTAAAAAAACATGATACTGGGTTTTAAAATATATTTATGAAAATGTTACTGCTTCAAGCAGCACTAAAACATTAGGTATACTCCAGGTGTAACACTATTAGAGTTGCTATACCACAGCTATCTCTCAGTCTGCTAAAATTCGAAACACAGCTTCACCCTACAGCAATGCAGTGTTCAC
>NW_008666468.1:20341-23315 GCF_000695815.1 Acanthisitta chloris | reverse complement strand
GAAAGATTCCAAGTGTGAATGGTTTTTTTTCCTAATCACTGAAATGTTTTATCAAAGCCTCCACCTTTCTTATTGTAATTATCCCTAAAACTTTCACACAGATTTCACTGCAGCATCCTTACCCAAGTGAAATAATAGACTCAGTTAACTTTTATTCTTCAAAATTAACCAAAAAGAGTGGTTTAAAATGGCTTCATTTGGATCACCTTCTGCCTCTAAATGAGTAGTTTTGGTCTGCTTTTAAGCATCAGGAATTAATGCTGTGGAAATTGACCCATTTTCTGTGATAACTGGAAGAACCTTCAAATCCCCTTGAAGGCAAAGTAATTACATGCAATAAAATGTCTTGTCAGAGATGGTCAGATATTTATTTTTATATGGAATCTAAAACTAAAATTCCCTTTTAAACCTGCATATCTATTTCAGGGAAGATTTTGTATAGATGTTTCATTTGCATATGTGCTATGCAGTCTTCACGGTTTATCAAGAAAACTGATGTTAGAATGCTGGTCTAGAAGAGTTGAGTGCTTCTTCACACATTTCCTGTGTGAATGAATCTACAGACTGTTTAGATTACCTATGAATCTGATTCTGGGTGTCACTGACTGTTGGCTGGCTGTTATGGAACTCAGAGTCTTACATTTGTAGCAAAATCTTTCATGCAAGTCAAAGGTCTTTGGAGCAGCATAAGGGGATTAATCAGAGCCAGTACACTACCCAGAAAGGTGCTTGAGCCAGCCAGTGGATGATGTAGTCAGCCCCTTCCACCTCCCAGAGTTAGGGTCTCAGATTACTTTCTTTCAAAGGGCAGAAAGAAGCTTGCTACTTTTACGTAAGGAATGAGAAAGGAGGAGACAACTGTGGCTGGATCATTCCCGTATGTGGGAGGCATCGAATCTGTACTCTCAAAGATTTCAGTTTCATGGCCCCTACTTTCCAGAGGAGCATGATGCTATGGATGCTAGGGGATGAAGTGAGCAGGTCTTAATTTTTTATCCTAGTGGCTAGTCACTGAGTGGTGTGATCACTTCAATCACATCTTCAAGAACCTCCTAAAATAAAGCTTCCATGTAAACTTTGACAAAGTTCAGATCTTCTGATGGATGTTGTGTGTGAAGCTGCTTGTGAATTCCTTTCTATAAGTCAGTAAATCAACAAGAGAGATGAAACCTGTTCCATACTAGTCACTAGCCTAGAAATTCAACTCAGAAAGTTCAACTTCTTGCTCTAAATTTTGTCTGTGAAGGGTGCATGGGGTTTTTCTAATGCTAAATGTTTAAAGATCATGAAATATTCACACCCAGTGGTGTTACAGACCGCAGAGAAATTTCTGAATCCCTTCATCTCACTGAAAATAATCACTTTCATTTCAGAATTAATAGTTTAATCAGAATGTCAGTGTATAACCATATTCTTCTTTAAATAGAACAGGCTAAATTAAGTACAGTCTTATCTGAAATACTATTACAATTGGGGAAAAAAAAAGAAAAACTTGGGGAAAACAAAGAAATTTGTGTGCAAGTTAAAGCTGATCAAGAGAGCTATTTGTGCCAAAATGCTTTGCATAAATGTGTGTTCTGGTCATTACCATGGTAACTGCATCACATGGAACTTAAGTTACCTCTAAGGTGCTGAAATTTATTGAAGGAGCACAAACAGACAGCATCTTCTTACTGTAGAAAAGCATAATCTTCTATTCAAAAGGCTGGTTCTTATTCCCAAAGGCTAAGAACACAGGATGTGGTAAAACTTAATCCAAAGAAAGAAGAAAATTTTCACCATTTAACTGTGGTCATTAAAGACCTTTAGGTGCAATGTGGTCTTCAATGTGTATGCCCTGACAGATTTTATGTACCATTTGGCCTGCCAGTAGAAATCCTTCTTATGAATAAGGGTCATGACTTCAGTATTTCCAGCCATAATCCTTTGTTCTGTGTGGAGAACTCAACCCTTTCCACACAATTTATGTTAAATACAAAATTTCTACTAATAGCGAAAACAGTTTTAAGTTACCACATGGGTATTTAATTCGTATATATTTATTGACCTTTTAAGCTTCACAGAGGCACAAATACAGTACCAAGATACACACGAGTAAATTTGTACCCTAGACCTTTTATGCATAAACCTAATGTTTACATTTGCTAACAGAGTTAAGTAAGAGTTTGCTGAACGAAGCTACTTTTGTCATGTTCCCCATTCTGTTGAGCTTTGTCCTTCCCTTCCATGTTGTGAGCTGGTGTCTCATGTATTTCTACGAGATGTCTTCCTGGCTGAAGAGAGCTAGAAAGAGGCAATCCTACTGAAAGAGGCAAAACAGTTTGCGGCCACAACCCCTAAGTGCAACAGTGAGGAAAATGTGTCTCTGTGACATGACTGATGTCAGTGTGGAGACATGGGGAAGGAAGGGGCAGAGAGCACAGCCCACCATTTGAAACACTGAATTTTCAATATGTGCTGTGACAAGCATTTCTATTTATTATTAGTGGATAAATAAGAACCAAAATTGTACTCCAGAAACAATTTGAGATGGAAATCGAGAAACAAAATTATTGCCACACAGAGAAAAGGACACCCTTTCCTTTAGAATTTACTATAACAGCTCAGTGCACCCTTTCAAATTCTACATTTTTGCTGTGTCATGTCAGATCTGTCAGTCATAAGGAGGTCCTGTTTCATCAGGTTATATCCTCTTTTCCTTCAAGCAGGAAATGCAAATGATTGGGTTTTGGGGTTGGGTTTTTTTGAGAGGTGCCATATACCAGAAGGAACTCAGCTGCTGAAACATGAGCACACTGCTAAGAACAGTAATGTGAGTCAGGTGTGGCACAGCAATGATGTTTTCAGTCAGTTTAGTTACCTCCTGGAAAGTTCAAGAAAATTGTTTTATTGTACTATTTTTACGTCTCTCATTCACTTCACTGGCTGATCATTTCTGTCTGTATGGCCACACGTGTTGTCAAAATGTCACATG
>NW_008666468.1:0-20322 GCF_000695815.1 Acanthisitta chloris | reverse complement strand
TTCCTGCTCTTGATGTTCTTATGGCATACTTGTGTGGAAGGCAGAATATATAGCAGCAGTGCTGTGATGAAATGAGAAAGAGGTTAGGAACAAAATCACCAGAATTTTTCCAGTTCTTCTTCATGACTTCTGCCTCCTTTTTCTTCATTTCTCTTCCTCCTCTTCTCCCTCCTGCCTTATTCCTTCACTCCCCTCCCCACTCATAATCCTATTCTCTGCATCCCTACAGAAATGCTGTAAGCTGCATATGAGCTAAGTCCAGACAGCACTAGCCTTGAACTGGCAATGTCTGCCAGCTCAGGGTGCAAAGTTGTCTCATTCTCTTATTTCTGCTTCTTGTACCTTGTGTAATGTGACAGACAAGTCTCAGAGAAATTACAAAGGATTTTCTGTTGATATTTGCAGCTATGTTCAAGCTATATTACCAAATGTAAACAAAATGCATGGAATTTTTTTCTTTACTCTTCAGTTATTTTGTTTTAAGTGGAGCAAAAATGAACATTGGTTGAAATAAATCATTATAATATATTTGTGTTAGCTTTATTCAGCAATTCTCTGTATTCCTTAAACATTTATGTGCTTTCCAATTATAGCAGTATTTTACTTGTCACTGCAAAATGTCAGGTTATTGCTTCAAAGGTAACCTCATTTTATATAATCAGATGGAGACTTAGTTGATGTAATAAAGCATTGGAGATTGGATAAAATTCCAATTACTGCTTCCATGGTAATGAATAACAGTTACTAACATAACAAAGATGTTAGAATTTAGAGGTGTTTGTACTTTCTTATTCTTTCAATGATAAACACACCAGTTTCTTGGAGACAAAATTGTAATAACACTATTAGCATTTATATTTATTTTTAAGAGAAGATGCTAAGACCTGTCATTTAATTTTAAAAACTGTATGGCCAAGTTTGTAAATTTCTTAAAATATGTCTGAAGATAATCTGGGTTTAGGCAAATAGCACTGATCCCATTGACAGAAGTCAACCTTGGCCGTATGTAGCAGAGAGGGAACCACAGCAGGATATTCCTGAAATATTAAAGGAAATAGTAGCACAATAGCAGGCAAAAATGATGGCCACTCAGTAATTTTTAATTGCATTGTCATGACAAGCTAACAAAGCTTGCAGCACCAACTAAGCTTCACATCACTTTAAATCCAGGTGTAAAAATTTGTTATTAATCAGGTTCTTAGAAAACAAATGTCTTTACAGTCTTGGTTTCATAATATTCCATCCGGTATTACAGATATTGCCTATGATAGATTAAATAACAGATTCTGTCTATTTTTCAAAACTGTTTTCCCTGGTTAGATGCCCTTACAAATTCAGTAAAAAAAAGCTGTTTGCTCATACACTTATGCAGTAAGATTCTTCTAAAACTCATTTTACTGATCCTGTTACTGAGTTGTTTAACTTTGCACTCTTGGTTTTTTAGGTTGGCATAGTACTGCATTATTCTACACTCTCTACTATGCTATGGATTGGAGTAACTGCCAGAAACATTTATAAGCAAGTCACAAAAAAACCTCAGCCATGCCAAAACAGTGACCAATCTTCTTATCCAAAGCAACAACTACTCAGGTATGGAATATGAGTTATAGTTTTTTTTAATGTCTTCCTAAAGCATACCCATTTTAAGCAAACTCTCACTTTTAGGTCTGTATTCTTCTCTTTTTATAGATTGCTAATAGGATCCATAAATAGTTGAGCCTCTTAGGCATATATATGTGCTAATAGTTAACTCTACATAGGAGATGGAAATATGCAGAACTGGTATTGTCTGGGTACAGATACCTTCATCTGAACAGGAAGAACTGAAATGGTTTTGTTGGTTTCTTATGGAAGGGGAAAAAAAACAACAAACAAACCAAAAACTGGCTTGCTTCTAAGCATTATTTAAGCATCAGAAACTAAGCTATAATGACTCTTCCTTTACTCTTATCTCTCCTGCTGTCATTTTTGCCCGCACTTGTATTGATAACCTAATAACCTGATAGCAACCTTCCTCATTCCACATCAGAGTTCTAATGCTATTACAGGAGCGACTAGAAGTCTGCACTCCCTATCAGCTTTCTGGATGGAGCAGACTAACAAACATGTCTCTGACAGCATTGCAGGTGTAATACAGTAAACATTTTTACCAGATGCCTATGAGATGCTGAAACTCCAATCCAAAATAGTCAGTTTAGACAGAAAAAAATCCCACAACAAAACTTTGCCACAACCTAGGATTTCCATCCAAAGGCATTTGAAGATTCATTCATCTATTTTGTGCCTAGGAATCAAAAAAATAGGTATTACCCAAAGTTTTGTATTATCCCTGTATAGAATCTGGGGGGAGACTAAGACAGAGCAGAACCTCCAGAGCACAATTTCTCCCATCTGTCTTGGATGTTTGTGTGAGGACAGGATGTATTGTCTTACGGAGGTGCCTCTCTTTCCCCACAGATCATGGAAAAACCTGAATGGTCAATGTAGCATAAAGACCTCAGTTTTATAGTGAAGAACAGGAAATATGAATTCTACTATTTATGACTTTGCTGTGAAAAATCCATGTTAGTGTATTCTTTTAAACAGACTTATCTATTTTATTTTAAATACAAAATTTTTAATAGGGAGCATTTATAGATGATTGTGATGTCACAACTTGTTAAAAGTCTGTAGGAAAATGAATTGCATTCTTCTGTCTGATTCTGCTGACTGAAATTTTCATTAACTTGTTTAGTTTTTCTCTTTGTAAAACATTTTATTTCTAGAGATGAAATTGATTCAAGTTAACATAAGGTTTATATTGTGAAGATAAGTGCCATATTGATCCTTAGTTTTGCTAGGTGTAAGCAAGAGGATCTACTTTCCCTGAGAGGGCCTGACTTTGCTAATCCATGATTTGCTATAATATTCTTCACAGATGAGAATTTCACTCCTTCATTTACCAGCTCATGGCAAAATGAATAATTGCCAATTTTCAAATGCTGCAGTGTGACTATTAAGGTAAAAAATTGTTGCAGGTTACACAGACCCAGCACAGTCTATGTTCTTCAAATTCAAATCCTGAGTTAGAAAACAAATGACAATTAGGATTCAGAAAATATTACTCTAATTAGAATCTTTGTTGTACCAGTCATGTTGAGGTTCTCAGACAGTGAAAATAAATAGTGGCTATTTTAAGTTTAGCAGTAGAAATGATAAACCTCCTTTTAGCTGTAGTAGAACATGAGCATAATTGTTTAATAGCTAAGTAAAATTATTCTAAGTTATTTTTCTCATGCAGGGCACCACATATTCTAGAGACACACACTGTGTCAAATGATTCCATAACGGTTAACACTAGATTCAAAACAGTAAGGATCAATTTTGCTTCATGTAGAAAACAGGCATAGTATATGTAGGATTAAAAACCACTCTAAGCAAGCAAATTCCTCATAATTGCAGAAAAACTTAGTAATTGTTGTTCTTTTAGAATGATAATTTTTCTGGGCATTTTAAGTTTCCTGGTTTTATTAAAATTAAAATCAGAATTATTCTGTATCATAATACTTCCATACAATCCATATTTCAGTACAGTCATTTATAAGAAATGTTTTAACTAGTCAGTGTTGTCAGTATTCTTGTGTTGTAAGCCAACAGCAGCTTTTATACATATTGTTCCTCAGATGCATAAGAGATAACATTGCAGTTTGTCTGAGTCTGGGTTTGGGTGAGGGAGTGTTAATTTATCTCTGTTGACACCAGTAGATAGCTAAATGGTATAGTTTATTCAAATGGAGATTGACTTAAGCATTTTTATATGTCAGGACCACCACTGATAGGAAGCATATAATACAGTCTACAAGACACTTTTAAACAAGAGGTAGTTTGTCAGTAATCCCTGTCTGTAGACCCACTTTGCCTTGTGTTCAGGTTTTGTTGAGTAGAAATAGATGAATGTGTTTCATAAGAACTGTACACTTTTGTCCTCGAGTCTTTTCTGGTGGTGGTTGGACGTGATAAACTATATTTCCAGTTCACATATGAGTGTTTTTGTATTCCTTATATATGCACTTGCTATATGAGACATAAGGATATCTTTTGTGAGCAGTAAGTGGAGTCTGCTGCCAAAAATCAATACATAAATCTATGACATGGAATTTACCAAGAAATTATAAAAATTGTCTCACCACATTTTTTCAAGGAGCTTGATCCACTCTAAAAAGGAGCTGAAATAGTGAAAATAAATACCAAAATATCTAAAAGAATCAAAATCTCTAAATCTATCTTCTGTTAGTAGAAAGGGATGTGTGGTTGTAGCAGTTGCTTCCCTGCCTGCTATTGGCATATTCATTTGCAGAAGCAACACAAATGAGGTGCCCTTGATCTTTTTCTCCTAGTTTTCCTTGAGCTGCAGCAAGAAGTATCCTATGATGTAAAATTGTTGTTCTCTATTACTTTTCTCTGTTCTAGATATGTGATCAAATTAGAAACATTTTCACAGTGTAATTTTGCTGAAATGCTTGGCAATATTATTTTAAATATTGCCTCTTTTTATACATTAATCATGAATTATATGATACATTATATATGATATATATTTTATTATAGAAATTATTCATTTAATATATATGAGGTAATAATTATAGAGTTAAACTTCGCAGGTCTATCACTTTGATGACTGGAACCAACTGTAACAATTTTGACGAGTTTCTCTAAATGTGCCTGGATGCTAATGAGGTGGATCAAATTAATGCACCATTGAATTTTAGCACTTCAACAGATAATGAAATTACTTCCTGTAAAATATACTCTCTGGTATTCTTAATAGAAATAAATAATTCTATCTGTTCATCCTCTGTGGGCATTTGTTAAACCTGGCAGAGTTTAGCTTCTGACTCATCTGGAGTCAGACTTTGCCAGCAAAGGCAAAGGGGCATGCAAAATTCACTATTACTTGCAATGTGTAAAACCTCATCAGCCCAAGCTGAGGCACAGGTAGTATTATTTTTTAAATCTGGTATGTGCATGCATTTTTCATGGGATGCACTGTGCACATACAGATTAGACAGAAGAACAGACCAAGCAGAAAATATTTCTGAAAGATATTCTGTTAAAATTGTTCCTTTCTAGAAAGAGAAAAATCAGATTGCTTTCATTTTTAATAAGATAACTGCGGAGCACAATTGCAGTATAAAACATTTAAAATTAAAAAAAAGAAATAAGCTGCCAGCTGGGCCAGGTGCTAAGGAGACAGATAATTAAGTTTTATCTCAGGGTTAGGTACAAATATATGTTCTAATTTTCTCCCACCTTTTTTATTCAATGAATGTCTTGCAAGATAACTAATATGGCAGACTTTAGATTAGAGAGTCCAATATCCTATATCTGTCATGAGGAAACATCAATGTGCATAAATAAGGTTGCAGAATCAACTGCAAGGTGGATAACAGTTGATGTCAGTGTCTCTGCTGAACTTCGTCTTATTTATTATGTAGTGTATCTTGATAAGCACTTTTAAATTTTCTGACTAATATTGTGGGGCTTCTAGAAAAAGTACATTATGCAGTGCTTTAGAAAAATTGTATATCTAGCTGTAGTAGCAATTTAGGAACAGATTGTGTGTCCTTTGCCTTGTATTCAAAGTATTAGGCTTAGTACTATGGCTAATAAAAATAAACACAAAGAATTTTGTGCAGTTTTCAGGAGGGCACACAGATTACCTACAGTCAGTACCACTGGCTTCAATTCCATTCTCTTGCTGTTTTCAACCTTAAATAATTTTAAGAGTTAAGAATAATTTCTAGAATGAGAAAGCTGTTTGCATATTCATATATTTTGAAATTTCTTAACTGTTTTATAGAAACTGTCCTTTAACATGCACACAGAGCAGACCTAGAAATAGGTGGGAACTGGAGTAGTTCAGTCGAACTGTAATATCTGCTAATGGATGTGTGCATGCAGATACATGTGTTTGTGTGTTTGTCTGCTATTCTATATGAGCTTCTATATGGGCAACTTTCTGTACATCATACATATGCTTCCAGAGTACTGAGTGATGTCTTGGAAGCAGCAACTACAGGGCTCTTCCTAGTGAGCTGTGTTGATGGTGTGGTGGTGATTAACAACCTACGCCCAGATCACATGGATGAGCGAGATGCAACAGTGCTCCACTTGCATCCTCCCCCTCTCCTGTGAATGTGGCAGCAGCAGTTCCCAGTCATTCCCAAGCTCGTTATTTCTCTCAGCTACTAAACATTAATCAGTAGTATCCAGCTAAACCATAGCTTTGTGACACTAAATTAAGCTAAATCCTTTCACGGCAAAAAAAAGGAGAAACCATGCTACACTTTCAAATAGAGGAAAACCTTCTCCTGTTATTGTCAGCCAGTCCTGTGATGAGCCTCTTGCCTTACAGTGAGGAGATTTTACAGACTTCCATGATACCACAGGGGTCATGCTTAGTGCTTTGCTCATAGTGTTAACCATGCTTCTATCAGGATGAACATTTAGATGCTTAATCTGTTTTTCTGACAAGCTGGAAACCAACTCATGGGCCCAAATGGACTCACTGCTGTGTACTGCTGCTTTTGCCTATCTGCTGGACTTGAGAGAGCCTGGCAGGAAATATGACTTCCATCACAAATTGATGATGTAATTTTTACTGAATAGGTTAGCAATAAAGCAGGCTGTTTCCTAATTTGAGTTGCACACAGCAATATTCATGATGTCATTGAAAATCATCACATGATATTTTTGCACCATAATAGAGATGCTAAAAACATTCCACTTATAAGGAGTAAAGACTTCTATTTAGTTTTTTTAAGAATGCTTATGTCCTTATGTCTAGAGAAAAACCTTAGAATAAAAAGAACTAATTATTTCTAATATTTCCAAGCTTGAAAGACTTCAGAAAATGGTTTTTGTGAATCTCAGGGTCCAGAAAATGTCCCCTATCATTTATAACAAATTGGCTACAATTTATTACAGCATAATAGCAATGTAATGGGGGATCAAAATTTGATGATGATAACAAATTCTCTGTTCAACGTCAAGTTTGGCAAATAAGCTACTTTCTTGGCCATGCCCTTTTCTGAATCTTCAGGCTGAATCATATGAAGCATCTTAATTTACATTCTGACAGACACAGACATTACTTTTCCCCTTGACACCAGCAGCTCTGAAATGCAGTTAAGTTCTAGTACATTTTTCATTAGCACTGGCTCTCATGAATTCATGTCTCCTAGTATCAAACAAGGATTGAGAGAGAAGGAGAGAGAAAGAGGTCAGATGAAAAGCATCAATTACAGTCCATTGTTTTCTTCTTTATGATATGTCCTTAAATATTAATTCATAGAATCTTGGTCCATGGAAGCCTGTTTTTCCTTCCCACAGTGAACATACCAAACCTTTATAAAGTGTAAATTTAGGCCTGATTATCCTAAGGGAGTATCTGTCTTTTCCTTTATAATCCTCTATAGTTTGTATATGTTGATTTAAATAGGAAATGCCCCAGGACAGAATTCTCAGAAGTCCTGAGGAGATCTCTGCAGTTCATTCTTTACTATTAGAATACACACAGTTGTGTTATTGGAGAGTCAGTGAAAGTGATGTCTCCCTGTGAATAAGTTTTTTACCAGCTGGATGAACTGTGGCGTGGTAAGCCAACAGTCTCACCAAAAATCTGCTTTATCATGCTCAAGGAAGCTGGCTATAATTTAAATATTTGTATCCTTTGCTTAGAGGGCAGAACATTTTGATGTAGACAGGGTCAGTGATCAGGAAATTTAACTTATGACTCTGTCTTATTGTAGATATTGGAAATTAAGATGTAACTAAATCATTTTAAAATTGTGCTGTAATTAGTTTTTGCAATCCTCGTGTATTCTTAAGGCTGCTTATAGCCTCCCTATTATAAGTTCCTAAAAAGAGCAGTCCATACTTTAAGTTCCTAAAAAGAACAAAGTGTGTAAGAGCTGTTTTCATAGAATGGCTTGGCTTGGAAAGGACCTTAAAGGTCATCTAGTGATATTTCTTAAATATCATCTACAAAACACTATTCCTGTGTTTCTTGTTTCTGTTGCTGATATACCTTTTTTCAAATTTTTTGTATTTGATAAAAATTGAGTGTAAGAGAAGTCATGTTTTCCTTCCAGTTGTTGTGTTAGTTTTATTCACCAAAATAAGACTTATATTCAACATCAAAATAAGTTCATATATTATTATAGTGGATATTCAAATAATCTAAGGATAACAGCCTTTTCAGAGTTTTAGTTAAAGAGCTAAACTTTTGAACAGTGATCTATTCTGATGACAATTTTAATAACTGACATTCAAAGAAGGTACAGCACAGCTAATGATGTGTAAGCTCTGCCCAGCAATAGTAAAAACATCTCTGCATTATCAACCCTGTGCTGGGCACAAATCCTAAACCTAGGCCCACACTAGTGACTGTGTAGAAAGTTAACTCTACTTCAGCCCAAACCAGCACAAGGACATACTGTTATTACATCCAATTTAACACAATCACTTTTAAAAGGCTGATGTATGGTCAGATGGAGTCAAGGATTATAGCCAGAGCCATTTCACTGCTAGCTAGCAATGTAACTGAAAGGTCTGCAGTGGAAAAAGGTATCAAATGGTGACAAGGGAAACATTTTCATGAACGTTTTAACTGAATTTCAATCTGAAGCTAAATGTCTGTCATATGGGAAGAAAATTATCTTAAGCAAATCTTTAATTCAGCTTTGAATTAATTGAATTAATTGTTGAAATTAATTGTTGAAAATTTCCACTTAAAAAAAAATATTAAAGAGATTCACAGTGGCAATAATAATATATAGTCATCGGTACCTTCAGAAAATTGTTGCACTTTCTAAGCCACGTAAATGTTCATTGCTGACAGCATCAGATTACCAGTGTCATATAGTGGTTTCATGGTGTGGAGGTATTTTCCTGCCTACTCTGAATCAAGCAGGAGAAGTGATTAGAACTTTTCCTCTCCACCTTCAAGGTGACTGACTGAATTATTGTGTTGCTACAAGAAAGGTGGTAACAGAGCCACCTACTTTGCTTTTAGTTTCACTTCATCTGACCTGTGAATCATCACTCAGACTGAAAGTATTTCAAAAGTTTGTTCTCATGTTCTAGGTGTCATTACTATTCTTCAAAACTGACCTGAATGCACTATCAAATACTTTTAGTGAATGATCCCTGGAACAGGGGTTCCTCCTTGATTTGACCTTATTAAAGATCATGTCACAATCAAAGTAGAAGAAGGATTTTGTTACTGTCATAACTTCATTAGCTAAGGTACAGGCAAGATACACATGATGTTAACACTTTACAGAGTAGAAACAGAATAATACCAAATCTTAAAGAAATGTTGAGGTAGTAAGTGAAGTTTTAACTTTTTTTAAGGAAGAGTTTCTGAGCTACTTAGCACAGAAGAAAAGAAATGGGTTATGGGTATTACAAAAGAAACATATGTCAACTTACTACTTGTAAACAACCTATTAAACAGCATAGCAAGTCATGTATACTGATCCATTTAACTGAAGCTCTCTCCAGTTCTAAAGCTATTGACAAATGCAGCCAAAAACAGATGACCACACCTGAGTGATACCTGGTCATTTAATGAGGGAATCATGGTGTTGGGACTTAGAAAGTTTAACTACATGAGTTATGGCATTTGCAAGCTTGCAAAGTTGTGAGCTTCATGGAGACTTATAATGATTCCTATTATATTTTCAGGTTTTAAAGGCTGGAACTGCAACATGCTGGTTGCAGAACTGTATTAGATTTAATTTTCAGCTGCTTTTATCACGAGTTCACGTCTAGGTATCTCCTGGAAGTTCAGAATTCTTGTCACACTGTTCCTTGCTTCAATACTTCCTAGAATTTGAGATAGTCATGTACATAATTGTAGAGGGTAAGTTAGAGGGTGGGTAACCTTGATAAAGTGCTCCATGCTTTGATATGCTGCTCCAGGCAAAATGCAAAATGCTGATTGGGAATTTTACAAGTTCTACAAATCCTTGAACATAATATATTCAGACTCCAAATGGATGCCTTGTAGGAAACTTTATCAGATTTGAAAGAACTAAATATTTTCTCAGATGATTCTTTGCTGTCATATAGATTAAACTTTACTATGAAAAAAATGCCATAAAGAGAAATGCATAAGATTGTTTTGAATGTGTTTATTGTCATTGTATGGACAAAGAACTAAGCATTCTGATCTGCCTGAAATAATATTCACCACAGTTACAGAAATGACTATCTGACTTTTAATTGTGGATGATTGTACTCATTTATTATTAAGAAAAATTTAAAATTAAGAATTTGATTTGTTTGAATAAATCCAGAGTCACGTTAGATACAAATTCTTCCTTATGAAAATTCTTCTGTGAGCAAGCTGGAACTTAAAGCTTGTTACAGGACCCCTGTCTCTTAAGTAGGCACCTGTACACATGCAGCTTAACTGTAATGAAAACAGTGATATCGCAAGAAAACATAAGACATGAAGATTTGTAAGGTATGTTGTGCAGACTGATAATCTACAATGTCACAGAAACTAGAACACTGCAGGCAACCAACTAGTCTAATAGAGGATTGTGCAGTAGTCTGTAATAACTGCAGTACAGTACAATCACTGTGCATTTGAATTGTAGCATGGCATAGGACTCACTAGGGATTGCATTTACTAATGCATTGCTACTATTCCTTAAAGTAAACTGAAGATATTATTAGATTTCAGGAGTAAATGCTAAACAATAAGAAGTACATGGGTTATCTCAAAACAAACTAGCAATAAAAATGAAATGTATCTTTTTATGCACACGTGTATATATTAGCAATGATAGTTTTAAATATGTAATTTTAACATTTCAGAATATTTTCCTTATTAACGAATGAAAAAATCCAAGGAAATGAAAATATATTCCTTGGACAAACAAAACTGGTGAAATCTACAGCTATGCATATTACATTAAATATGTTGGAGCATATTTAACTCTAACTGTTTTAAATTCAGCTTCAGACCTGCCTGACTTATTTTATGCATACTTCCTGTCAACTATATGTGATAATCTCTGGTTTATGCCGGTTTGAAAAGAAGGCTTAAAAGTCTTGGGAGGAAAAGTTGCATTAGATTAATTTACTTGGTTTTGAGTTGAGAGACCATGGAAAAATACACACAAACTTCCAGTGATCTCCTTGACCTTGTATATCCTAAATAGCTGAAGACCATTACTGGAAATGTGGGTGATTCTTTTCCTTTCAACTTAGTGGTCATTAAAAACTCCAAATGAGAAGACATTAAAGATAAAATCACACAATAAACAATAGGCTTAAATTGCAGTTAGGGGTAAATACATTAATATTAGAAAACTATTTTAATCTATGAGAATAGTTGACAATTAAAACAGGTTACCTGGGAGGCTGTGGAAACTCTGTCACAAGCAATTTGTTAACACAGATTAGACAAAGCCAAGCTATTCATAATAGATGTTTAAGGTGACCCTGACTCAGAGGTTTTGAGTGATCTAGATGACCTCTTGATGTTCATTCCTGCCCTACAGTTTTGTTATTCATAAAACAAGGATTTTTCCTAGCAGTATTATCATTTTTTCAACCTTTATTTACGGCTGAATTTCTACAACCTTGTTGGTCCCATAAGAAACTCTCATGTTTTATTATGCAAGCAAATTCTGACAGAAGAGACTTTGAAACTAATGTGTTCCAAATATGCCTTCAGTGTTTGGAAATGTTATGAGTCTTGTAGAAACTGGCTGCTGGTCCTCCAGGTATTTCTATTCAGGTAACACCGTACTATATAAAACATAAAAAAATTAGACCAGCTTCTGCTCTGAAACATGCACACCCACAATGTCTTTTCAGTGAGCTACACAGATTTAATCACAAGAAGATTTTAGTTCATAGATCAAAAATATTGGGTTTTGATACTTACAAATAAAGTTTGGTAAATCTCCATGATTTTTAATTATACAGATTAAAATAATTTAAATAGATAATATTTAAATACCTTAGCAAAACAGAATGTCCAGATTAAACTTTATGCTTCTATTGATTAAGTACTCACACAGACAAAGCAGTAATGCCATTATTATTGGATCACACTTAGTACTCAGAAAATCATTCAAGATTTTAACAATTTATCAGAAAATGAACCCTGGCAGAGCTTGAGTCTGTTCCCTTTTGTCCTACTGCTGGTTGCCTGGGCGAAGAGACCAACCCCCACCTGACTACAACCTCCTTTCAGGGAGTTGTAGAGGGTGATAAGGTCTCCCCTGAGCCTCCTCCTCTCCAGGCTAAACAACCCCAGCTCCCTCAGCCTCTCCTAAGAGTACCTGTGCTCGAGTCCCTTCACCAGCCTCATTGCTCTTCTCTGGACCTGCTCCAGCACTTCATGATCACTTCTGGCCAAGTGCTCCAAGAAACCCCATGATTTTTTGGAAACTTATCTTTTGACCTTTTTATATATGATGGAGAAGCTTTTTTTATGCTTCTGGTTAAAATCTGGACTAGGGATCACCAAAAATAGATTTTTGTATATGTCAGCATTCAAACAATAGGAAAAAGCAAACATTCATGCCATCATCATATATATAATATTTTACATAGCTCAGCTTAGTAAGACTAAGACTGACAACAGCAAAAAATGTCAACATTAAAGCTAAAAATTGGGGTTGACATTCATGAACTCATGCAATGGTACCTTTGTTTCTTACTTTTCAATAGGGTGAATTAAGGACAAAATGCAAACCTGAACTTTTACCAATACATCTATACCTTCATGGTTTTGCAGAATCGAGTCTTTCATTGAATAGCTTGTCTGTAAGTTAATAGCAGGGTAAGCCGTAATCCTTTTTTTCATATATAGCATTACAAAAATGCTTTTTGCTGCTCCTAGATTAGCAGATTGAATTACATCCTATGGACTATGAAGTGTTCCAGAAAGAAGCCAAAAGTCCAAAACCATCTAAAAAAAATAACCAAGTCATTTTCAACATGTTTTAATGCTTCCCTGTTGCTTGTTACATTTAATTACACCTACCTGGTAAGATTTTAATTTCTTGGCTACTGGATATCTGTCAAGATGAAAAATTGGAAGTTGCAGAAGTGAATAACATTGCATAAATCTTAATATAAGACTTTCTCCACAAAAACAAATGAAAAAGTAAGCTTTTTCCTTTTTGCAAACTCTAAAGATGAAACTTCTCTAACATTCTTTAAAGGGTAGATTAGTTTCTGAAAAAGAATAAGTTGTGTAGTACAAAATCATGCACGTCTGCATTTCACTTACATAGAGTTTGATCAAAGCCAGTGGGAACACTTAGATAAGTAATGGGTGCACAACTTACCAGATACAATAATGGGTTTTATACACAGCATAAACTTCTCTTTTGTTGCAACTATTCTTGGCTGGCTACAGTCAAAGCAGTAGGGATTGTTGGTGGGATGTGAAGTCTCTTTCTGACCTCGATCATGTCCTATCTTAGTTACATTTTGATAATGCATTGCACTCTTCTAAAGAACTTTGACTTTAGACACATTTATTTCTTTGAAAATTAATATTTGAAGTATATTTGAAATGTATTTATATTGAAATATATTCAAGATATATTTGAAAATTTAGGAATTTTCAAGCTATGCTCACTTAACTGTGAATCAGTCTACTCTGAGCACTGCATATGTTTCAGTTTACAGACTGATATGTACTAGAAGAGCAGTAGGTTTAGAGACCCATTCCCTGCATTGACAGCTGGTATGGATGGACACTTATAAGACTGAAAAGGTAACAAGGAATAATAAATTAATCATAGAGTCATAAAAATAATAAGTTACATCTGTAACTCATCTAGTTTACCTCTCCATTCAAAGCAGATACAGCTTAAAAGTTATCTCAGGGTCTCATCTAGTCAAGTTTAGAAAACCTGCAAGGAGCTTATTTTGTCCTCCCATCCTAGTTCTGTGTCCTTTTAGCTTTCACCTTGAATGGGCCACAAACATGAAATGTAAGGGCTGTAACCTAGCTTGAAATAAAACACAAAAAAATCACTCAATCCTGTGAACAAAACTCCATGAGTCTAAAAGAACATCATTAAAATCAATAGGTATATAATGTAAAGTTAAAACTCCTAGCTATGTAATGTAAAATATATAAATATCATGTTTATAAACACAAGAAATACCCATTGATTTGCACATAGTGTATCTAAACTATTGATGAGACAATATAAGGGATAGCAAAAGAAATTCTTCATATGGTGGACCCCTCATTCTGCCACAGCAGATGAGGATTCTTGTTTCTCTAGTCCATAGAAGTGATTTTCCATCCCTGCAAATTGGAAGTTTCCTTACCTTATAAGGAAACTAGCACCATCTGTGCTGAATATCCAGTGCTCTCTGCACTTACATGTGATGGCTGACCCTTAATTGTCTCATTCAAGGAAAGAGAATCTGTCTTTCCCATCACAGAAGAGAGTCCAAGCACCTGATTGCCGAGTATCATATAAAGGCGCAGGTTCACTTGGTGTAATAGTTCACTGTACCAAAGTAAAATTTAAATTGTGTCTTGCTTCGGGGCATGTTATTATGCATAGTGGTTTTTTGTTCCCCTTGATCAGTGTACACTGATCTATCAATGTCTGTGGTGTTAAGAAGGTAGGGAACTTTGTTGTGCCCTAACAAAAAGGCTGATGGTTGTTGAAAAATATCCAAATACATTGATCATTACTACATGGGTATAAAATTACTGGGTCTAATAATTAAGCTAGTAGCTGAACTATGAGGAAAAAAAAGGAAATGCAGCTTTCTTTCAAATAGCAAAACTGAGGAATATGTTACAGGTTGAAATATATGAAAACAAAGCTGTCATTACTAAGGATTTCTGAGTGAAAAAGGGCAGGAATTATTAAAGTGTGCTTTAAAAAATGTTGGATTTCCATCAGATTACCAAGTAAGGAGAACAGTTATTCACAATTAATCAGATTTGGATTTCTAAGGTTTTCTTTCTGTATGAGTTCACTGAGGTGTAAGTAGTGGTTGCATGTAGTTACATGTTCCAAATGTTGCCAGCTGTAAAATTGAATTCTCGTTCATTGAAGATAACAACTTTTTTGATATGTCATGTTACCCTGAAAAGGAAAATAAACTCATTATTTGGAAATGATTAGATAATAGATACTTGGAAAAAAAATACTGGTTGGAAAAAAATTTAAATGTTTCATCTTCATAGCTTCACAGTTTGGATTTTTTGCCTGACCTATATTTTGCAGCTTCCCGTTTTAGTTTTCTGGTGCGTGAATTTTCAGGAAGTCTAGTCTTTGTAGAGTGGAATTTAGATCTTGAGGCAGGCACTGTATTCTGGCCTGCTGCTCCATATAAGGACTGAGATGTTTTTTCTCAAGAAGTATCTGCGAACTAAGACAATATGAGGATATAAATAATTAGGGAAAAAAAAAGGCACATGTTTAACTCACAAAGGCACTTACACATAATACTTTATTTTTGATTTTTCCTTGTGAAGTCTTGGTAAATACAGCAAAAATGTAGTGCCTTCAGGATCGATATGTCGAGTCATTGAAGCTGTATCTTAGGATTTTAACGTCTGTGCCTTGCACTGGCTTTACCTGAAAATGTTTCCAGATGGTTTTCTGTATAATTGAAAGCAATATTCAGTGTGAATGAACATCGTCTGATATTTGAAGGTACTACTTTCAGGGATGCTCCCTCCTTAACTCCTGACCTGTGGCAAACCCTAAAAATACTAGAAGTATTAAAAAAGATTATTCATAATATTTTAAAATGGGAACCAAACTGAAACACAGAGTCTCTTCCTTTACTGTACACTAAGTATGGTCTTTAGAGGAGTTCAAAACCTGCTTGTTTGGGTTTGATTTCTCAATGACAAAAGCTTGGTAGCTGAAAAGATTCAACAGAAAGTGTTTTGTGGTTTCCATGGACCCTCTGCATAAATGTTTTGCAATTTTAAATGGCCCTCTGTATTTGTGACTGAATACTTCTTGTAGATGGATAAAATTTAATAATCAAAATCATATTATTTTTATTTGCTGTGGGGTTTCTTCATGTCTTAAACAAGACTGTTTGTCCTCTCACTTTGCCTGAGGATACATCTTGCTACAGCTGTGTGATTAGATTTTAGGTACATGCAGTTGAAAATAAACCAAATTATCTAAAGAAATGGAAAGTAGAAGTAATTTGTGGTTAGCACATAATTGTAAACCCAGAGATGCAGAAGCCTGAAACACTAATTGTTTAATTTTGGGGATGTAGCACCTAATCCTTAACAATATTTTGAAGATGAGGTGTTTATTAGTAAAATTCTCAGAAATCGTAAGAATGCTTTAATACTTTCAAGTTCGAGTATTTCAAAGTCAATAAAGCCACCCCCATATATTATCTATATACAGACAATCTAAATATGTCTTGAGTATCGTGTACGGACATCACAAGAATAGGCACAGGATATGTTGAACAAATTTAGGTAAAGGGATGAAATGTACTGTTGGTTTGTAAACTTCAAAAGAAAGCACTTTACAAGGACATAAGAACCTATTTAATATGCCTCTATTAAATATTAAAAATATGTATGTTACATGGTGGCCAGAACATGTATAATTTTAGTCTTTCTGAGAGTACTCTGACAGTAAGAGCCCAGTCATTGTTATGTGACAGAAATCAGCTGATGCATTCAGCAGTTTTACATGTAGTCATGTCTGAAGCTATAATTTTCATTTTCATTGAAGAAAGGGAATTTATTTTTTTTTTTCAGAAATGGCAGATTTCATGGGGCAACATTAAATTTCCTAAACAGATTATTAATGGCCAATATCAATCAAACAGGCTGTATAAGATGCTTGCAATATTTCAGAGCCAGCTCTTTAGCATGTTGAAGCTGTGCTTTCTCACTACTATTTTTTCTCTGTAAATAGTAATACTAACATTCATCATTCAAGAATTAGTAAACTACAGTAAAATTTGTAGTAGTAGTGTAAAAAAAGCAGGACAGTTTTGAAAACAGTGAATTTCAGGTTCCTGTTGCTAGATTTTTAACAACGAAAGTTCAAGTTTTCATATTTTGTCTATCATTATCTGTAATGGAAAAATGGAAATTTATTATTATTTACATTTCGATCTCCTTAAAGAAACAGTTTGTTTAAGTGTGTGTCTTTCAGACTTTTCCTGTCTAATAACCTGGCTAGTCAATCTGAGATGGATAGAGATCATTAAACTTCTCTAAGTTTCACATGACTAGATGAGCAGGTGAATAACAAAGATAAATATCTCAACATAAGGGAAGGCTGAAATTATAGACAGGTGGCATAACTATGGGGAAATACTTGCAAGGGACATTGTAACTTTTTGGACAGCAAAGACAGTCCTAAGAAAATCTGTAAGAAATCAGATTTCAGCTTTTCCTGTGCCCACATAAAAGTTCAGTATAAAAAGCTGAGATTCTTTATCACTTGCCCTCTGGAACACGGTCTTAATTTTGCATCTTGCAAAAAAAGGTGCAAATTAACAATGTCAGTTTTGTGGAAATCCATGTCTTTGACATATTTTTAGTATTTTTCGTGTTCTTCTAAACAACTGCAGCTCCCTCTGGCATGGCAAGAAAAGATCTTGCCCTTCATATACGATCATTGATTCATATAAGACAAAAAGGAAAATAATACATGAATTTCAAGAAATATAATTAGTGTGATCACTCTAGAGTTATTTCCCAGAAGTTCTGGTATTCTCTTTTCATGGTCTGTTTGCACAAATCTGTCTTGAATGGTTAGCTGAGCAAGTCTTAAGAACAAGGTGCCTGGGTCTACCAGTAAAGTCCCTGTCTTCATGGCATCGATGGTTTGGTCATTAATATCTTCTGTATCATTCTCTGTGTGTGCAGAGAGAGAACTTAAGAGAAAATAAAACTGAGAGTATTACTCATATATTACCTGTGAATCTTATGCAATCAATATTGTTTAGCTCTAACTTGGCAGGATAGCTCATAATAAATATTAAGGCTTCAGAATATCTTTTTTTAATACAACATATATACTTCATACCTAAACCCCCAAAACATACCAAGTAGTGAATAAACAGCCTCTGAATTAACTTTCCAAAGATTCTCCTTCAGTGAAAGTTGAAAATAGTGTATTCTCAGGTCATATAAAAATTACAAAACAAGAATTTGACTGGTCTGCTTGAAATGTTAAAAAAATACTGCAGAAGAAAAAGCATTCTTCTTGGCAACAATATGTTGCCTAGAAAGCAAGTGTCAAACTCTATAATGCATGAAACACAGGGGCATTCAGGGAGTTGTGTTGGTAGTTGCCATAATAAAGTATGAGATTCACATAAATTTCTTTTTTAAAATATGATTCAAAATTTAGTCAGAGGAGAACATAGATCAGAACCCCCTGTCAGTGACTTTCACAGTCAAACCAAATTAAATATATGTCCTCCTGCTAGTAGTTTCATTTGGTTCCTTTGGCAGTCTTAATGAAATATTATCTCAACTAAAACCAAAGAAATCTGTATTTTCTATTTAAAATTCAAGGTGGTTCTACTGACAGTCATGAAACATTGATACTAATATAAAGTGAATTGAGTATTAAGTGTGTGACAATATAAGGGTACAGCACTTACTGTCATTGTCTGTGCTTTCTTTACTTTTCATTTCACTTTCATATTATATAAAATGCCATTGTCATATATAGGCTGTTATCAAAATTTCTTGTCTGGATGAGAGTTGATAGTTAATGGTTATTTTCTCCACTTTGAAAGGCAGAAGGACATCCTGATGGTAATTGACTTTCTAAAGGTGTACTGCAATGCTCAGTGAAGCAGTTGTGTTCGATTAAGTAGGCTGGAACAGGAAAATAATTTCAGCTAACAGCTCTATGCCAGAGTAGTCAAATGCCTGGAAAAATGAGGTAGCAACAAATACCTCTAAACAAGAGTATCAGCCATTTTACCAGAAGAAATTAACTGTGGAAACAGAATTGAAAGGCCTGTTGTGCTCCCTAGGGATAAAATGTTTGTGCAAATAGAAAATACTCAAAGCATGAGTATGATTTCTCCTCCTATTATTTCTCTCCAAGCATTAACATTAACAATTTTCTCTCTATGAGTTTCATGTTGTTCTTAAACTTATTCAAATACAGTTTCTTTAAGAAATACTAATAAATATTTTCTTTCTCATCAACATGCTGCTTAAATATTTTACTTACTTCTTTCCTTCAGAAGTACATTCAGCATGAATACCTCCTTACCCTGACTTAAGTTATTCATTCATTAAATGTAAGTGGGAATACAGATCTGTAGAGCTAAACTACAGCATGGAACACACTCTAAGAATCATCTCTATCTTTGATTTCCAACAGCCCCCAAGGCATTCTCCAATAAAATGGTGGTGGGGAAGTCAAAGTGTCTCTTGCTTCTTAGATACGATGGCTCTTCAAGTTACTCTAGCATATCAAGAGACAGTACAGTTATTGCTATGTAAATTAATCTGTTTTTCTTCTAAATTTTCCCTAAACATTTTTTGAGTACTTGAATTCTTTTTGTATCTTTTTGTTATATGCATCTTTGTTCCATGCATTTTTGTTTTTCTGTCCTCTCTGCTGGGTCAGACTGTCTTACATGGTCATGGTAAAGCAAACCGCATCTGTACTATCAGCCTGTAAATTCCTTTTCATCTGTGAAATACCAGAGAAGACATAATGGCTGCAATAGCCATGAGAAGAGTTAGCCAAGGAAATTGAATAGAAATAGTTTCAGCACAGCCTCTTGGATTCCTCCACTAGCAGGATCTAAACTGTCCCACTGCCTAACTGGCAGTGCTAGAGTCATAATCTGTCATGGATGGAAAGGCAGAGAAGCTTAGTGTGAATACCTACCGTAGTGGGCTCACATGAGAGAAGCAAGTGTTTTTGAAACCATTTGATAGGTGAGGTTTCATATATTCTGACACTCACTGACATTCTCCCACTTTATTGCCCAAGTTCTCATTTTATGAGTCTCTAAGGGCAGCTGAAGAAAATTGTTTAAACTCCTTTCTTATGGATAATTTCAATTAAAAAATCAGAGGCTAGTTTGGTCAAAAAGAGGCCTGGACATCTTAGGTTGAGCAAACAAATCTGTAGAGACTTTCCTTAACTTTTTCATTCATCTTTCTGTGGTTTAGTGTCTGCCTCCAAATGGAGAAGATTATACATATTCTCAGAGGGACATTATGAAGATCAATTAATGTCTGCAAAGTTCTTGCATTGCAATAAGATCTAGAAAGAAGGGATATATATATATATA